>NC_036655.1:1913166-1914324 GCF_002806865.2 Cucurbita pepo subsp. pepo | reverse complement strand
GGCATACTGCTATCCGCTACTGGCATAGGATGGATGAGTCCTATCAAGATGAACCTTCTTCTGCTCCTCCTACGGCACTGGCGGCTACTTCCTCTTACAAGATTGACCCAAATTGGTACAGCGACACAGGCGCTACGGACCATATCACCAGTGACCTGGATCGTCTCGTTGTGCGTGAACGTTATCATGGAGGTGAACAAGTTCAAGTCGGCAATGGAGCAGGTTTGCGTGTTTTGCATACTGGTCATTCTCTAATTAATACTGCTACTCGTCCTCTTGCGTTGCGTAATATTTTGCATGTGCCTGAAATTTCCAAACATCTTCTTTTTGTTCATAAATTTTCTCGTGATAATGACGTAATCTTTGAATTCCATCCTTGGCATTTTTCTATAAAGGATCGACAGTCGAGGAAAAGTCTCCTAAATGGGAGGTGTGAATCTGGTCTTTATTCTATTAAGCCATCCGATGTCGATAATCTCAAGCACGCCTTGGTGAGCAGATCTACTACTCACGCCCAATGGCATGCACGTCTTTGACATCCTTCATCTCAAGTAATAAAATCCATTTTGCGTCTAAATAATATTTCGTGTGCTAGTGAGTCATCTTTGTCAGTTTGTAATGCGTGTCAGTTAGCGCAGAGTCATCGATTACCATATACTAGTGTTGGGTTTTATGTCCTAAAACTCATAGTTTGTAAACAAAGATATATTCTATTTTCAATAAAGTTATTATTGTTGTTTATTCAGTAAAAATTGTTATTGAATAAAGTGAACTTTACGATCATTAATCTAAATCCAATAAACTAAGAACACTCTGGCTATAGTATGACTACTTGAATTATATGTAGAGACATAAGAGTGGATCAAGTTCAAGTATATAGTCAAAATGATCTATAGTATAAGGATAAGGCTGAGTACCTTATTCTGGGGACACTATGGATGCGGCCCACTTTTGTATATGATATAAACAATGCGATCACTAAATTGTGCATGTGGAGACATGTGAGTGGGGGCGTCCTATGCAATGAGTATTGCATAAGATCGGACCATGAAGAAAACCACTCTCACTTTATAAAGTCGTTTACTGTTGAGACTGATTTTCTTTTCATTCGATAACCTAGGTAACTCGGTTTTAATCCTGAGCTAACCATGAACTCCT
>NC_036655.1:1910544-1911541 GCF_002806865.2 Cucurbita pepo subsp. pepo | reverse complement strand
AGCCACCAACTACAAATCACTAATAAATGCTACTAAATACAAATTGAAGAAAATAAGACATTCATACAAACTACTAATAAATGCTATTAAATACAAATTGAAGAAAATAAGGTATTCATAAATTGTCTTAATTGGTAGTTCAACTACCAAAGGCAAGTCTTCTAATCACTTTCCAATGTCAGTCACTCCATTATTTTCTTGATTTGATACTTGAATTTTCTTTGTATTGCTTTTTGTAATTGCTCGTTCGGGTACATGGAAGTGATCAGTTGTTGGATTCATATCACAAACAAGTGTTCTTGCCTTGAGATATTTGATCAACAAGATAATCCGAATCTTACTCCCCTTGTAGTGATTTCTTACCATATCATTTACTTCACAAATTAGTGAGTCTTATTTTAACAGACTTCTCGGTCTTCATCAATTGAGCAACTTTGGATTGATCACTTCGTTCCATTCAGGGGCAAATCTTCTCTTCTTCTCTTTGATCGGTTTCATCCGAATGAGTTCAATGAATCCATAATTCATTACACTCGCTCTTTTTTTTTTTCGCTATGTCTTCTTTTTTCTTTTCGCTCTTCTTCGTCCATTGACATGCCTAGGTCATTTGTAAGAAGCAGAAGGACAATGACACTAGCTAACCAACTGAGAGAGTCAAATAGATAGATAGATGACTTGCTAAAGAAAATGAAAGAAGTGGAATCAGACTCAATTCCAGTTCATCACAGGGATTCGGAAGTAGTAGTTTCAGTAGTCGTATTTGATGATATTGATGTTTCAAAGTCACTTCAGGAATTTAGAATTGAAGACAAGGACAGAAGAAGATAGGTAGCTTTCTGCCCTAACTAAAACATATAAATCTTAATAGGATGCAGCTCGTCCCGATCTGTCTCTCGTCGTAACTAAGATAGATCGATTAATCTCTGAGATAAAGCACAAGTCATCTATTGAGGACAGGTGATATGATAAGGAAATCAACTACAAGGGGGGTAAGATT
>NC_036655.1:1901311-1909544 GCF_002806865.2 Cucurbita pepo subsp. pepo | reverse complement strand
CTTCTTAAGTTCAATTTGTACATCCGATTTCTTCCTATCTCTACTCGAGCAACCAGACGCCCTTTCTTATCCTTCAGGTGTAGAAGACGGTCCTTTAGGACTATCGAGTAACCTTTCTCTGTGAGTTGCCCCATACTCAATATGTTGGTCTTGAGGTATGGTGCGTAATAAACATCTTGGATTGACCCCATTACACCATCCTTTTGCAAGAAATGTATCGTACCTCAGCCTTTGACCTCCACCTTTGACGGATCTCCAAATGACACATGACCATCTTCAATCTTTTGCATTTCTTTGAATAGGTGCTCGTGACCGCACATATGGTTGCTTGCCCCTGAGTCGAGGTACCACAGAGTGTCGTTGTTGATGTTCTCTTCATCTTGAGCATCAAGAGAAGACCTTCATTAGTTACGTCTTATGGTTGCCAACATCTCTGGAGGCACAGCCCACAGTATGGTGGCGAACTCCAGCTGATCCTCTCGGTACTCGATTGCTTCTTCGTCCTCTGGCTCTACAGCGTGCCACAACCCTTGCGCTTGCAGGTTGACGCGCATCAACAAAGTCCACTCGTTGTAGTTGGACTTCGTCTGCATCGGGTACTACACAGAGGCAATAGTCTCCTTGATCATGCGCTCGACGAAAATTCGGTATTCGTCTTCGTGGCACTGACCTCTTGGTGGCGGTGATGGAGACGCCGACGCTCGTCCACGGCGTGGAGGAGTGTGTGAGCCTTTCCGGGATGGACCCCACAACGTGTGCATCTTCTTTTACCTTGAACCTTGCTCTGATACCACTTGTTGTCTATTGACTTAGCAGTTTTCCACCGGTGAGAGAAGAAATTTTTGGAAGAAGAAAAACCAAGAAGAAAGAAGAAAAAGGAGAAGAAATGTTTGGAAGAATGTAATGAAAAAACAGTAGAACTACAAAATTGGAAGATATTGTTCCTCAAAAACTGTACATTTGTTTCTGATTAGATGGCCCTATTTCAATAAAAAAAATCTACGCTAAAAATGGCCTAAGTGGCCGACTAAACTTGTGCCAATACTCCACGGAGTAAAATTATGCTACTCCACTGGAAGTGGATGGTTGTCTACCAAAAGAATTCACCGGACTAATTTAAGGAAATACTAAATAAAGAAAAAAGAATTCACCTAACTAATTTGAGGAAAGACTAAATAAAGAAAAAACCAACCTGCCTTCTATCTAACAACCTCCATCGAGAAGTTTGGCCGTCTCAAGAACGTGTCAGTTCAGGAGGTTGTTGGTCTTCTTAAAGTCCATAAGAAGAGACTTCTTGGATATGAAGACAAAGAGGAGGAGAAACACCTTTTACTCACACACGAGGAGGGGCTCGCACGGACAAAAAAAAAATGATGCGGCTGACTCTTCTTATTCAGGTACGACGGGACGTGGTAGCCATAACAAGGAAAACAGAGGTCGTGGATGTGGTTGTGGACATGGTTGCAGACGTGGTGGTAAAGGAGGCTGTCACAATACCCCATAAATTCGTGACAATTCCAACCCGTGGAAGGATAAGAGTATGACCAAGTGTTACTCTTGTGAAAAATACGGGCACTCTGCGGTAGAGTGCCACAAGAACAAGCGCGATGAGGGGACAAACCTCACACTCACGCAAGATCAAGAGACTAAACTGATGATGGCCTAGTAGATACCCAACCTATTCATGCTCAATGAAGAGAAGGTTATGGCGAACCTTTTCACAAAAGGAGAAGATTGAATGGAGACCAACATGTGGTACCTTGACAATGGAGCAAGCAACCACACGATCAGGGAGTGAACAAAGTTCAAGAAGCTTTATGAGAAGCAAATTAGAAACGTGAAGTTTGGCGATGGATCAATTGTATCAATCCAAAGCAAAGGGTCCATCTTGTTCTAGTGAAAGGATGACGACCAACATCTACTGGTCAAGGTATATTGTATCAGTCTTAGTCAGATGAAAGAAGAAGGATGCAGAGTTGAGTTAACTGCCCCGTTCCTCAAGATGTTCTAGAAATGGAACCTTGTTGATGAAGGTAAAACGGTCACAGAACTTCCTATACAAGATATTATTGAAGACCAGCCAACCCACCTCTCTATTGACAGCACTCGCATACCCAGCTTGGCTATGACATGCAAGACTTGGGACGTAAACTTTCAAGCGTTCAAAATGATGGGAGTGAAGAAGATGGCTACGAGACTGTTGGATTTTATGTTCTAAAACTCATAGTTTGTAAACAAAAACATATTCTATTTGCAATAAAGTTACTATTGATGTTTATTAAGTAAAGATTGTTATTGAATAAAGTGAATTTTACGATCATTAATCTAAATCCAATAAACTAAGAACACTCTAGCTATAGTATGATTACTTGAACTATATGTGGAGACATAAGAGCAAATCAAGTTCCAGTATATAGTCAAAATGATTTATAGTACAGGGATAAGATTGAGTACCTTATTCTAGGGACACTATGGATGTGGCCCACTTTTATATATGATATAAAAAATGTGATCACTAAATCGTACCTGTGAAGATATGTGAGTGGGGGCGTTCTATGCAATGAGTATTGCATAAGATCAGACCATGAAAAAAAAGCCACTCGCACTTTATAATGTCATTTACTAATGAGACTTATTTTTTCAATCGATGACCTAGGTAACTCGATCTTAATTCTAAGCTAACTATGAACTCCTGTTTATTCAGAATTATCCTTAGATTTGCATGGGTGAGAGTGGCCCAAGTTCGCCGACTCAATAAGCCTCCCATTTCAAGGGTAAAATTGGGTGAATAGTTGAGGACATGGGGTGCAAGATGAAATTGACTCCTACCCACTTTTAAGGATGATGGAGAGGTTGTTCTCTTAAGTACTGACTACATGTCTTGAACAAGGGACCCACCCTCTCATTGGCCCAAGAGTCAGTTTAGTGGTTGGACCACAAACCAATTATTCATTAGAGGATTAGTGGAAATGAAGGACCAAGAAGTAATTTCAGGAGTAAAACGGTAAATTGACTCAACTCTAGTTAATGAAATAGTACCCACCATGCTCAAATTAATGTAAATGAAGTGCCTAAACCCCGGCTCTGATACCAATTGAAAGTGTTAATCTCACACATGCGAAAGCAATTTAGATCTTAGGCACTTTAAGTACATCAATTATAGTAAATTAGCTAGCATGTTCAAAAGCATTAAAACTGAGTTTGAGTACTAACCTTTTGTAGTTTAAATTTCTTTCTTGTTTTAATTCCGTTTTCCTCATAAATCGGGTTTGAACCACCACTAGTATCTTCTCTACTATTCTCCAACCTTAGAACGGGATTGTGAAATCCGGTGAATGACAAATTTGAGATTACCAAATTTTGACCTTCAAAATTTTCCTGAAATTGTGAAAATGTGGAATTATGTGGCAACCAAATTTTGACACTAAAAAATTCCACTCATATTAGTAGGGTTATTTAGCAAACATGTAAGTTTGGATGAACATGTATTGACACTCAATATTCCACTAACTCAAACTTGGATTGAAGTTAATCTGGCCCTACTCCTTCCATAACTCAGGTTCGACTATTTCCAAACCTGAGGCTTGGATTCGAGGCTTTTTTTTTAATTCATTTTTGCAGTTTCTCCCCTTTCTTGGCCCTAATTCCCGACGACTTTTGGCCAATTTTGATCAATTTTCGACCCCTTTTATGTCAAATTCATGATGCAAATTCTTAAAACATGTAAATTATTTTGGTATTCATTTTTCAATCCTAAATCAAAACAAATATGAATTTTGACGAAAATAGATGTTTAAGAATACAACTTACCGAGATATTATCTTCCAACTACGATTCCTCCTTCACAGTTTTGAGGTCGGAAGTGCATAATATCAAAACAAGGAGGTAGAAACATAATTTCATGAGAAAGAATTATCGGTTTTCTATACAAGGTAAGTAGTTGAGTAATTTCCATCTCAAATTTTGTGGGAATCATTCTTTCATGTTACTTAGCTCCCAGAAAAAAAAAAAAAATTACAACAACCCGACCACTTCACATGTACTTTCACAATTAATGGGTGATGGATGGGGCGCAGGCGCAGACGCACACGCAGGAGCACACTAGCGTGGCGGGGCGGGGCGGGGGGCGCGCGAAGGCAAGCGGGCTGATTTCGAGACTTGAACAATTGGGTTTTACACTCTAAGTGACCCCGGAGGAGACTTTGTTTATAACTTGGTTATAAACAAATTCTTTACAACTGCAATTACAAAACCCGTAAAAAATCGACTTGTATGTAGTGATTATATCCATTAACATAATTTGTCCTATAGTACATACGACTTCAACTATTGTTCTGCGATAGAGTGACTAGTACTAAAGGAATGAAAATTGATTAATTAAAAATTTTGAATTATTGGATTTCATAATATATATATATATATATATATTTATATTTATTTATTTATTTATTTATTTATTTATTGTAATTAATAAATTAAGTATTAAAACTAAAATTTATTGTCTCTGTCAACAATTTTGACTTGCTGCCTTTAGAAAATTAAAACTAAAATAAATCTTAAGAATAATATACTTTAATAAACAAAAATTTAAAAATTAAAATTTAAAATACTAATAATAGCATTTTCAGTGGATTTGTTTTATCTTGAAACCTACTGATTTATTTATATTTATATGTGAAGTAGGGGTCTATATGGGTCGGGTTGGGAGCCCAAAAGTTCGGGTGGGTTGGATTTCACCCCTCAACCTTCTATTTTTTGGTTGGGTTCAGGTTGGGTTGTCAAATTATGTATTTATGTGGTGGGTTCGCGTTGGGTTGTCAAAAAAAAAATTTGTAATTTTTTTTTAAAGTTTTATTTATCCCCCTTATTAAAAATTCACCACAAATATATTAAAAGNTCGGGTTGGGTTCAGTGGATTTGTTTTATCTTGAAACCTACTGATTTATTTATATTTATATGTGAAGTAGGGGTCTATATGGGTCGGGTTGGGAGCCCAAAAGTTCGGGTGGGTTGGATTTCACCCCTCAACCTTCTATTTTCGGGTTGGGTTCAGTGGATTTGTTTTATCTTGAAACCTACTGATTTATTTATATTTATATGTGAAGTAGGGGTCTATATGGGTCGGGTTGGGAGCCCAAAAGTTCGGGTGGGTTGGATTTCACCCCTCAACCTTCTATTTTCGGGTTGGGTTCAGTGGATTTGTTTTATCTTGAAACCTACTGATTTATTTATATTTATATGTGAAGTAGGGGTCTATATGGGTCGGGTTGGGAGCCCAAAAGTTCGGGTGGGTTGGATTTCACCCCTCAACCTTCTATTTTCGGGTTGGGTTCAGTGGATTTGTTTTAT
Organism: Cucurbita pepo subsp. pepo; assembly: GCF_002806865.2. Taxonomy (NCBI): domain Eukaryota; kingdom Viridiplantae; phylum Streptophyta; class Magnoliopsida; order Cucurbitales; family Cucurbitaceae; genus Cucurbita; species Cucurbita pepo. The sequence goes on along the minus strand of NC_036655.1, from coordinate 1,904,195 downwards.
CTTGAAACCTACTGATTTATTTATATTTATATGTGAAGTAGGGGTCTATATGGGTCGGGTTGGGAGCCCAAAAGTTCGGGTGGGTTGGATTTCACCCCTCAACCTTCTATTTTCGGGTTGGGTTCAGGTTGGGTTGTCAAATTATGTATTTATGTGGTGGGTTCGCGTTGGGTTGTCAAAAAAAAAATTTGTAATTTTTTTTTAAAGTTTTATTTATCCCCCTTATTAAAAATTCACCACAAATATATTAAAAGAAATAAAAAAAAAATTAAAAAAAAATTAAAAAAAAAAACATGTATTTATGTGGTGTCAAACTCGGGCGTGAATGTTTTTAGATTGGCCTCAATACCACTCTAACAAACTCATTAATACAAAAAAGAAAACTCTTAATACATTATATATTTTTTTATTTTGCTCGAGTCAACCCAAAAGTTTTGCTCACAAATCCGAAACCGAACAGATTCGTTCGAATTCAAAAAAATGAATCCAACCCAACCCTTATAGTTTGGGTTGGGTTGGTCTGGGTTGTCAAGTTGAATATACACTCGTAATGTGAAGTAAGCTTACAATTTTAAATCCAATCTTCCCGCCCCGCATTTTGGTACTAAAAAGATCTAAAAATAATATATAACCTACAAACAAGATAAATGTTACTAAAAAACTTCGAATTCATTTCATCTCCCATGTAAGAAATAAAGCTAGAAAAATAAAAACTCGTATATTTGTCTTCAAATGCTATTTGATTTTATTATACAAAAAATACTACGAGAGAACAAATTTACATTACGAGAATACAAGCTCACTCTTCATTTTGTATCCTTTGAAAAAAGGTTCCAATTCAATTAGATTTGTTTAGTTCATTTGAGTTGGATTAGATTGGCCCCCGCCATTTTTTCTTCTCCCAATTCAATTTTCAAGGTTAATATGACTCAATTTATCTTATTTAAAACTAAAACAGGTTCAACTGATTAGTCCTATTCTTTGGGACGTTAAGTTTCGCTGATATTTCTAGGTTCAACCAAAGGCTATATAATGTCATTTTTTCTACTACTGAACAAGCAAATTTTGGGTGTCACATTGTATTTATTAGTAATTGGTTGCTACCTGTGGATGTAGGGGAACTTTTCTCTCTTCGTTCATTGGTGTTGTGAGTACATTTGTTCCGCTTTCGACGCACAACAAAAACTACGTAGACTTACCTAAATTTGTATTACAAAAATATAAAAAGTAAATGGTATAAAGGAAAGGAGGGGAGGATATAGGTAGTTTGAAAATTGAAACTAAGTATAATGGTTGGGTGGGGAATGGAAAACAGATTTGAACCAATCCCTAAAGAGACGAAGATGGCAAGATATACTAACCTGTAAGGTGGACTTTGAGATGGGCGCATGATGGAGTTCAGCTGCGGATACTCTTGCCTTCAGAGCCACGTTCTCTTTCATAAGCTGCAGTGAGTGACATGAAAAACCCCAAAGCCACCTTAAAGCTTTATAATTACATTGCTCAAACAAACACCTCAGAATAATAAATGGTATACATTTTGTCTTACCTTCGGCGATATGGTTCTTTTTTTTAAAAAAAGTAAAAGTTCTCAGCTCCCACTCTCCCCCTAACCTTCTTCCCCTACCTTGTTACACTAAGGAATGTTCAATTTCTCCATCGGAATTTGGCCGAGCCAAGATCCAGAATCTTGGTGGGATATAGAGCCTGATGCGTAGATATATATTTGAAAGATATTTCGTAAAGATCTGGCATAGTACAGATATATTTGGAAGATATTTTGTTGAAAAGATATTTAGTAAAGATGTGGGATATATTTGGAAGATATTTTTGTAGAGATCGGTAAAGATTTGATAGAGATATATTTGTTATTATATCGGCTTAAATCTTTGAAAGCTTTTTAGTAAATTGAAAAACCATGTATAAACCCTATTGGACAGTGTTCTATGTGCTTCTCACCTTATATATAAACCCCATTAGGCAGTGCTCTATGTGCTTCTCAAAAGTCATCAATAATAAAACCTTGAGCCAATATTCTTTCTTGTATTTTTTTTCTCCTGTTTTTTTGTGTTAATCTTGATCGAGTGTGTGCATTGTTGAGCGATCCTAACAATTGGTATCAGAGCTAACAACTAGTATCAATCCTAACAAATCTTTGATTAGCAGAAAATAGAGTGGGTGAGGGAGAGACATCCCTTGTCGGAGATGAAAAATATATTCTTAGGCCACATCCTAACTTCATGCAACAGCCTAAGCTTACCACCCGTAGATATTGTCCTCTTTACACTTTTCCTTTCGGGTTTCCCCTTCGGAGCCCAGCGTCTCTTTAGGTTTTTCCTTTCGGAATGTCTCTCAAGGTTTTTAAAACGCATCTACTAGGGAGAAGTTTTACATCCTTATAAAAAATGTTTCGTTCTCCTCCCCAACAAGGTTTTTAAAACACATCTACTAGAGAGAAGTTTTACATTCTTATAAAGAATGCTTCGTTCTCCTCCCCCACAAGGTTTTTAAAACGCATCTACTAGGGAGAAGTTTTACACCCTTATAAAGAATGTTTCATTCTCCTCCCCCAACTCCCAAACTGACTCCTCCCCAACAAGGTTTTTAAAACTCATCCAAGGGAGAAAATTTTACACACTTATAAAGAATAAAGAATGTTTCGTTCTCCTCCCCATCCTCCCAACAAACTAGGATCTCACACCTCATTTATTTAAAAAAATAAAAATTAAAAAAAAATCGTTTAAATCACTTGTGGATTGAATTATAATATTAAAATTTAAAGTTGTATTTTTAATGACATAATTCTAAAATTAGATAAGCGGCTCTGTATTCTTTATAAAAAAAAAAAAAAAAAAAAAAAAAAAAAAAAAAAAAAAAAAAAAAA
>NC_036655.1:1892409-1896772 GCF_002806865.2 Cucurbita pepo subsp. pepo | reverse complement strand
AAAAAAAAAAAATTAAATTCAATAAAAAACAAGAAAATAGTAACATATTAATATAGTTCAACATTGTCATAAAAGACAACTAAATACCACGACATTTTTTTAGAATTGGTTAAAGTACAAAAATATAGAGATAGATCATGAAATTAAGTAAACAATCAAAATGATTAGTTTAAAGGTACGGTATATAACAAAAATATAAAATATAAAATAAACTAAAGAAAAAGTATATAAAAGAAACTAATTAATATATATATATATATATATATATATATATATAAAAGAAAAAAAGAAACTAAACAAAAAATTAAAAAAATTAAAAATAATAAAATAACAAAATAATAGAGAAGAAATTAAAAAAAAACAGGTATATATATTAAAAGAAACTAAACAAACAAATAAAAAAATAACAAAATTAAAAAAACATGTTTACGTGACAGAAAAATGAACCCAACCCTACCCGAAATACTAATGCAATCCAACCCAACCCTTATAGTTCGAGTTGGGTTGGTCCGGGAGTCAGGTTGCCAGGTTGAATGTACACCCCTAGATTACATTGGAGATTTGGATGAGAGAAAAAGTACTTTAGGCTATGTGTTCTTATTGAGTTTTGGAGCAGTATCATGGTCATCAAAGAAACAACCAATAGTAAGTCTATCTTCCACAGCTATTTTCCACAGAGACAGAATTCATAGCTGCACCTTCATGTGCATGCCAGGCAGTATTGTTTAAAAGGGTGTCAGAAAAGCTGGATCAGAATCAAGATAAGTCAACTATTATTCGCTGTGACAGTAGCTCTGCTATCAAGCTTTCAAAAAATCCAGTAATGCACGGTCGGAGTAAGCACATAGATGTGCGTTTCCATTCCTTCGAGAGCTCACAAAGACTAGCACTGTGGAATTGGTGCATTGTAGCACACAGAAACAGTTAGCTGATGTAATGACTAACCCACTAAAATTGGATGCTTTCTTGAGGTTGAGAGGACTATTGGGAGTCTGTTCTGACATAGATATAAACTGATTACTATTTATGTTCGGTTTAAGGGAGAAATTGTTAGGTTTTGTTGACGTGGGTTGTTTTTACTTGTTTTCAGTGTATTCTGTAAGACTATATAATAGCCAATTTCATTCTTCAATAGACGGTGAGATTTCTCCCAATTCTTCTGAGGACAACTTGGTTCTATTGATATAACCATTACATACAACTCGACTCTTCGAGTTCATAATTACAATTAGGTCAAAAGTTTATTTTAGCTCATAATTACATTAAGTGCCACTGATTCGTTATTAAACAATTTGCTTATCATCTAATCATAAACTAAATCTCTCTGTGAGTTACTTAGAGGACGAGAGCTCACTGTTCAAGTCTCGAAATCATCATTTAAAGAAACTACTAATTTATTTTCTCTATATAAGGGAAGAAGTGAATTTCTTCTTGTGAGAGAAGAGAGAGGGTTCCTTGATATTAAGGCGTCAAGGCAGTCGAAGAAGACCACAAGTAGAAGCAAACGATGCTTTGGTCAAACGACTAAAGGGGAGGGGGAGACTAGGTTGCCTTTTCAATCAATCTCAAGCCGACCCCTAATTACTAGACCAACCTCGTCCTTTCTTCTCTTTTGGTTAATCCTAAGAGTCCGGGCCTCTAAATCTGTCTCGAAGGGAGTCGCTTTCTCGTGTTTATAGTTCCATATTTGGTCAAATCCTCAAAACTATAAAGTTTATTGGATCGGTTACAAAAGTTTGATATTCATAATTCCTTCAAGATTGATATCAAATTGCAAACTCGTTCTATATGATACTCTTATTGATATATCTTCACGTAAACGATTTTGATTAAAAAAAAAAAAATTTGTTAATATTACAAAGCGAGATATATCAATATTTATTCATATAGAAATTTTTGTCCATATAGTGACCGTAAGAATTTTTTTGAAATTTTTTTTTATGAAATTTAAGGATATTAATGTTATTTTTGAAAAAAAATAAATATTTTTTAAACAAAATACTAATGTCCCTTAATCCTTGTGCCAATGGAGATAGTGTTCCGAAAGATAGGCTTACCATGTTCCATCAATAGCACCTAACATATGCCGATTTTGGCGAACCGTGCTCCACCCCAGTGAACTTATGCGGTTCTGACGTACCCAGAGGCTAGAGGCGAATCTATTCACGGTCTGTAGGACCAAGACCATTCGAACGTAGGTGGCCCGCCCCGCCTAGAACAATCATCTTTGACTGGGCTTACACACATTCGCTCACTTACGCTGTCCCCCCTCAACTTGCTTCTCCCTACCAATAGTTATATATATACTGTGAGCGGACCGTGCTCCACCCCGGTGAACTTATGCGGATCCGACGTACCTAGAGGTCAGAGGCTAGAGGTGAATCCGTTCACGGTCCGTAGGGACCAAGACCATTCGAAGGTAGGTGGCCCACCCCGCCTAGAACAGTCATCTTTGACTGGGCTTACACACATTCGCTCACTTACGCTGTCCCCCTACCAATAGTTATATATATATACTGTGAGCGTTATTGTTACTCTCTTGCTTGCATATATAAGACCTCTTTCAAAATCTCTCTTTCGAAAATCTCTATCTGCTCTTGTTTTCTAAGGGCTTCTTCGTAAACCAAGGCCAGAGGCTCAAGCATTCGTCGCTTGGCCGTAGGCAACGTCACATGTTGTTGGAAAGTGAGTGCCGCATCATAGTATTTCTTGATTATAAACCCATGATCATTCCCTAAGACTCATTTATTCGACATTGGAGGATTTACTAATCTATTGGCGGACATGACTCTAATACCATGTTAGCTGCACACGACTCTCCACAATGATATTGTTCACTTTAAGCATAAGCTCTCATGGCTTTGGTTTGGACTTCCCCAAAAGGCCTCATAACAACAGAGATATTGTTACTTAACCCATGATCATTCCCTAAATTAGCAGAGGTGCTAACATGGTATCAGAGCCATGCCCTAACTTAGTCGTGCCAATAGATTGGTAAATCCTTAAATGTCGTCTCTAAAACGGGTAAGCCTAAAACCATGAGAGCTTATGCTCAAAGTGGACAATCATACCATTATGGAGAGTCGTGTTCAATTCATATGGGATACAGAGCCATGCCCTAAAACGGGTAAGCCCAAAACTATGAGAGCTTATGCTCAAAGTGGACTAAAACGGGGAGAGTGGTGTTCGTCTAACATGGATTTCATCCTCCAAAAACCATATCAATAATTTTTTTAACTTTTTTGAAATTGCATCAAGTATTTAAGGTTATTTTAATTAATTTAAAGAAAAATAAAACAAAAATCACCGACATATAAAATTAAAAAAGAGGGCCGCATTCGATGTGCCATAGAAATCGGGTCGATTCGTCAATCCTCCCGTCGTCCATTGCCGAAGGACGCAAGAAACACACAAGAAATTCCTTTCAACGCTTCAATTCCCAGAATCTGAAACAGCACAAACAGTAAGATCATGGAGCAGCAAGGAGACGATGAAGAGAACTTACAGCAAACCGCTCACAAAAAGATGAAGACGATGATCAAGATACCCTCTTATCAAGAAGTAATCGATAGCTCTCAGCCGAAGTCTCAATCCTTCTCCCAAGCCTTTGCGTTCCTCAAATCCACTGAATTTTACTCTCCTCCTCCTCAACCAGTCCCTGCCTCCTCTCAATCATTGCCGGATTCTGATATCACAAACCCTAGGTTTCCACTTCGCCATTTTTGTTAATTGTTTAGGATTTTGTGTTTTTGGTTAGCTGGATTTCAATGTGTTGTATGTGGTTTTGTTGTTGATTTCAGAAAAAATGATCAGTTAGACACTCCATGTTCTTCAACATCAGCTTCTGCAGCTACTCCAGCTAATAGCTTGTCGGCGTCCAGCTCTGTTCCTCGGAATGCCATTCTTGTCAGCAATAGACAGGTGAGATTGTTACTTTGAATTGGCATTGGCACATTGTGTTTCTTCATTTGTGTATTTCGTTGGTAGATTGTGGATGGTTTTGATTATAGAGTTGTGATTATGGGTAAGGGATTTCACTGGCTGGCTGTCTTGTAGCTTAGCTTTGGATGTATATATGTGAGTTATAATTATTAGGAAGATTGACAAATATATTCATGACTTGCTAATATCAAACTCTTTTTAGCTAGTGGTGAGGAGTATTTTGGTAATCTTAATGGAATGTTATGATCTTTGAATACGTCTCTTAGCTTAGATGTGAGATCCCACATCGGTTGGGGAGGAGAACGAAACATTCTTAATAAGGGTGTGGAAATCTCTCCCTAGTAGACGCGTTTTAAAAACCTTGACGGGAAGTCTAAAAGGGAAAATCTGAAGAGGACAATATCTGCTAGAGGTGGGCTTA
>NC_036655.1:1884630-1891598 GCF_002806865.2 Cucurbita pepo subsp. pepo | reverse complement strand
GGGGGGATGTGAGATCCCACGCGGTTGGGGAGGATAACAAAGCATGCTTTATAAGGGTGTGGGAACTTCTCCCTTGTGGACGCATTTTAAAAACCTTGAGGGGAAACCCGAAAGGGAAAACCCAAAGAGGACAATATCTGGTTGGGCCGTTACAAATGGTAACAGAGCTAGACACTGGACAATGTGCCAACGAGGAGGCTGATTCCCGAAAGGGGTGGACATGAGGCAGTGAGCCAGCAAGGATACTGGGTCCCAAAGGGGATGGATTGGGGGTCCCACTTCGATTGGAGAAGGGAACGAGTGCTAGCGAGGATGCTAGACCCCAAGGGGGAGGGGGTGAATTGTGAGATTCCATAGCCGCTAGCAGATATTGTCTTCTTTAGGCTTTCCCTTTTGGGCTTCCCTTCAAAGTTTCTAAAACGCGTCTACTAGGGAGAGGTTTCCACACCCTTGTAAAGAATGCTTCGTTCTCCTCTCCAACCGATGTGGGATCTCACAAGAAGTATATTTTTTTGGCGTATTACTTCAAGTTTACTTTATTTGAAGTTAATACCATTATTAAGCCGTTAATTATAGTGAATTGGTTCATCTCATGTTTCTCTCAGAGAGGAAATCCACTTCTCAAACACATTAGGAATGTGAGATGGACTTTTGCTGATGTTGTACCCGATTACTTACTCGGGAATAGCTCTTGTGCTCTCTATCTAAGGTTCGAGTTTCATTCCCTTTCTATTCACTATACTCATTGTATCAAAAGAAATAAAACAAAATAAAATTGAACTCTTGATTTAGAGTGCCCAGTGTGCATATAAGCTTTGTTTTGTCTGACTTATGTGCAGCACTGGCACTCATAAACTCGAGTTTATGAATCATTGAAGTCATTCCTACTATGAAATGTGGCTATATTTAGTATTTTTCTTTTAAAAAAATAAGAACCAAGTTTTCATTGAGAGAAATGAAATAATCTACAAGACAGAATCTACCCGACATACTTAAATGAGGTATGATGTAACCGCCTAAGTCCACCGCTAGTAGATATTGTCCTCTTTGGGGTTTTCCTTCTGAGCTTCCCTTCAAAGTTTTAAAACGCGTCTAATAGTGAGAGGTTTCCACACCCTTATAAGGAATGCTTCGTTCCCCTCTCCAACCGACGTGGGATCTCACAATCCACCCCTTGGAGGCCCAGTGTCCTTGTTGGCACACCGCTCGGTGTTGTCTCTGATACCATTTGTAACCGCCCAAATCCACCGCTAGCAGATGCTGTTCTCTTTGGGCTTTCTCTTTTGGGCTTCCTTTCAAGGTTTTAAAACGCGTCTACTAGAGAGAGGTTTCTACACCCTTATAAGGAATGCTTTGTTCCCCTCTCCAATTGATGTGCGATCTCACAATCTCCCCACCTTGTGGACCAAGCTCCTTAATGGCACACCGCTTGGTGCTGGTTCTGATACCATTTGTAACAGTCAAAATCCACCGCTTGCCGATATTGTCCTCTTTGGACTTTCACTTCTGGGCTTCCCCTCAAGGTTTTAAAACACATTTACTAGGGAGAGGTTTTCACACTCTTATAAGAAATGCTTCGTTCCCCTTTCCAACCGAGGTGGGATCTCACATCTGACTAAGGAGGTCTAACACAAATTACATGAATAGATCTCAATCCAACAAAGTGTAAGTTGGTAATACAAAATGCCCGATCAGCAAACGTGACGTACACCCAACCAACTCCCGAAGCTCCTCCCAAGTTCCCTTAGCTCTCTAAATATCCTATTGTTCCTCTCTAACCAAATTTAACACGAAGTAGCAAAAACACAAGCTTGCCACAAACAAAACTCTTCCTTATCCCTAAAAGAAGGGTTCGGGAGCACCTCCTCGAACATAGACAACAACCTCTATTGCTAGCCAAAATAAACCCAAATGTCCTGAAGGAAAATCCCAAAGTATAAGGTCAAGGTCCTCTTCCTGCTGCTTGCAAACAACACACCACCAGAGCTGCTTTAGCCTTTGAATTTTTAACCTTAGTACTGGTTTTGAACTTGCAAAAAATTATGCATCAATCATCTAATCTTCTTTCTGTATGTTGGAGTATTTCATGGTTAGATTAATCCTATTTTGCAGTCTTCGGTATCATCTTCTGCATCCGGACTACCTATACTACCGTATAAGAGAACTACAAAAAAATTTCAAGCTTCGCGTCGTTCTGTGTCATGTCGATGTGGTAAGAAACCGTACCGCCTAGCCACCTTTTTTCTTACCCTGTTCTCCATTTTCCAGATTAAGTCTTCGTAGTCATTTTGATGCTCGTGTGAAGTAACGTCATCGATTAGTTTCTTTCAGGAAGATGTTGTCAAGCCTTTGCTTGAAGTCACCAAAACAGCTCTACTTCACGATTGTACCCTTCTTTGTGCTTGGAGGTACATTTCATTATTAAGCATTTTAGTGCCGTCTATTGAAGATTTTGGTAAGTATTATATTGCAAAGTGAATTTAAAAGTTTGATTTCTGTTTTTTTATTAGTTTGGAGGAGTGTGGTCGTTACTTGGAGACTATAAAAGTTTACGAAAACAAGCCCGCAGATCTTATTCAAGGTCAGATGGATACCGACTACCTCTCTCGGGTATTGGTTTTCTTGAAGCTTTTTGCCTATTCAACATTAATTTATGTGGTTGTGATACCACTGTGAGATCCCACGTCGGTTGGGGAGGAGAACGGAACATTCTTTATAAGGGTGTGGAAACCTCCCTCTAGCAGACACGTTTTAAAAACCTTGAGGGGAAGCTTGAAAAGGAAAGCTCAAAGAGGACAATATTTGCTAGCGGTGGATTTTGGTTGTTACAACCACGATCAACTATAGCCTCTTTTTTATTTCCAAAAAGCTATATCCACAACAACTATATTCTGAATTAAAATTCTGGTTTTAATTGTAGCTTACTCATGTCCTAACATCAGTTCGGCATGTTAACAAGACTGATGTGGTTACCCTCGGGACGACATTTGGGGTACGCCTGCTGTATTTTCGCTAAGATTCTTCCGTTCTTGTCTGTTATGTCTTGTTTGGTGTCGAACTGCTAATTAGTTTTCCATTGCAGTCTCTGTCTCATGTCATGGATGCATCAATGGAAGATCTAGCTCGTTGCCCGGGCATAGGTGAACGCAAGGTAGACCTTTTTTTTCGAAGCACGACCCTTTTTCGAGTGTGTCCTTAGTTCTTGTTATCTGTACTCTTACTCGTTGGGTTCGCAAATTTATTTTGAAAATGTACCATGTCTTTGATGTCATTCATAACATTTGAGCTGGTTTTAGCTAGAAGGATAGCTTTGTTTGTGAGATCCCACATCGGTTGGGGAGGAGAACGAAACATTCTTTATAAGGGTGTGGAAACCTCGAGGGGAAGGGAAAGCCCAAAGAGGATATCTGCTAGCAGTGGGCTTGGGCCAGACACCGGGCGATGTGCCAGCGAGGAGGCTGAGTCTCGAAGGGGGTGGACACGAGGTGGTGTGCCAGTAAGGATGTTGGGCCTCCAAGGGGGTGGATTGGGGGGTCCCACATCGATTGGAGAAGGGAACGAGTGCCGGTGAGGACGCTGGGTCCCAAAGGGGGGTGGATTTTGAGATCCCATATCGGTTGGGGAGGAGAATGAAACATTCTTTATAAGGGTGTGGAAACCTCTCTCTAATAGATGCGTTTTAAAAACTTTGATGGGAGGCCCGAGAGGGAAAGCCCAAAGAGGACAATATCTGCTAGCGGTGGATTTGGGAAGTTACCTTCTTTTTATCAACAAGACAATAACATGTTTTTAATATACAAGTAATCATAGAAACATTTACAACTATTAGATAATGGTATGCTGGGGAAGATGCAAATGAACACGAGCGTCACATAGTGACATACCGTATCGATAACATTTAGCCTTCAACTGTGATATACGTAGCTCGTTTGTTTGCACGAATGCTGTTATTAAATTCATCTTCCTCATCAGGTAAGGCGGCTGTACGACACTTTTCATGAGCCATTCAAGCGTGTCATTTCAACCCATCCTGCCGTTCTAGAAACTCCAACCCAGAATAATACCGAACCTCGCTCGATCGGTGAAGAACAAGATGTGGATGGGAAGAACACAGAAGATGCTAGCCAACACAAAAAAGAACCTGAATTGAACATCAAATCAGCTCTGTCTGCTGCTTTTGCCAAATATTCAGCTAAAATTGGTAAAAGTAGTAAGCCAGAAGGAGAGGAAAAAGAGCCTGAAAATAGCAACTCGCAGTAATGTTCACAAGCTGTAGAACTGACGGTTTGCTTGTTCATGCTACTGTAGAGAGTATGATCACTTGCTACATCCTTCTGAACACGACCCGAACGTGCTCGTGTTCTATTTATGAATGCAGCTTTGCTGTTGGATGGAATGCAAGACTGGAAGTGATAAATTTTCGGGTATTCGTTCTGCAGTAGTCGGAAATCGACGTGTAAATTATATTTGCTTCTCTTCATTGTTTGTAGCTGTAACTTTTGCTGGACTAATGACAACTAAGATCTATAATAAGCATGGTCTTTTTAGGCATAGTAAAGTCTCCATCTAGGTGATATTCATCCTCGAATTATTGTTTACTTCTTTTTTTTATGTTATTAATCATCACGTTTATAAGGTCGGTAAGTGTATAAACAATGTTTCGTTCTCCTCTTCAATCAACCCCTCAAGATTTTTAAAACGTGTCTACTAGGGAGAGATTTCTACACCCTTATAAACAATGATTCGTTCCCCTCTCCAATCGACCCCTCAAGGTTTTTAAAATGTGTCTACTAAGGAGAAGTCTTCATAAGGTCGATAAGTGTATAAACAATGTTTCGTTCTCCTCTTCAATTGACCACTCAAGGTTTTTAAAACGCGTCTACTAGGGAAAGATTCCTACACCCTTATAAACAATGTTTCGTTCCCTTCTCCAATCGACCCTTCAAGGTTTTTAAAACGTGTCTACTAGGGAGAAGTTTTCACACCCTTATAAAGAATACTTTGTTCCCCTCTCCAATCGATTTGGGTTCTCAAAATCCACCCCTCTTCGGGGGTTCTCAAAATCCACCCCTCTTTGGGGCTCAGCGTCCTTTCTGGCACACTACCCGATGTCTGGCTCTAATACTATTTGTAACAGCATAAGTTCACCCCTACCAGATATTGTCCACTTTGAGCTTTCTTTTCGGACTTCCCCTCCTCAAAGTTTTTAAAACACATCTACTAGAGAGAGATTTCCACACCTTTATAAATAATGCTTCGTTCTCCTCTCAAATCGATGTGACATCCTATTAAGGACGAATATAAAAATTCTAGCTTAACTCGGCATCCACAGGTAAGGCCTTGACAGTTTACAGTAAACATGTTTTGTAACATCAAATGACAATCAAAAGGTTTATGTACAAGTCCCATTGTTGTTAGCAGATTTTAAGGTAAATCTTTGTTTGTCGCCTCTACAGGTTCACAAAAAAGTTACAACAAAAGAAACCTACTCTGTTGAACCTTGCTCTGTTCTTGAAGGCTATCTACGACGCCGATCGGTTCTTAACCAGAGGAACCAGTGACTGCACGACATCGGTCATCAAAGGCCGGTAGTCGGCTTCGGGCTGCACACACATGGCTGCAATGGCTGCTACCTGAAGAACAGATACTTGTAGGGTCATAACAAAGACCAAGATTGACAAATTCATAATCCTAGGACTTAACAAACCTGAATTAGATCCTTTTTAGAGTATTTCCCTTGAATTGCTGGATCTATAATCTTCTCTACTTTTTCCCTATTAGTCAGCTTTGGGAGAGCCTAGAAGCCATGTAATACGAGATCAGACATGATTATACGACGATTATATGATTCGATAGAGCTCTCGTAAGGTTAACTAACCCACGAGACAAGAACGTGCTCGCCCTGTGGCCGTTTGATATCGACCGGCACTCGACCAGTCAAAAGCTCTAGTAGCACAACGCCATAGCTATATACATCTGATTTTGTTGTAAGTTTACCTGTTGAAGCATACCTGCACATTGCCAACCGATATTCAAACGAGTGAAAGTAATGAAAAATCAGACGTATTTTGAAGACTCACTCTGGTGCTAGATATCCGGTGGTTCCGAGGACTTGTGTCGATATCTGACCATTGATCTTATCGGAACCCATCTTGGCTGAGCCGAAATCGGAGACCTTGGCTCGGAAGTCCTGATCCAATAGAACATTGGTTGACTTGAAGTTTCTATGAATAACAGATGGAACGGCATGCTCGTGGAGGAACTCGAGTGCCTTGGCACAATCAAGGGCTATCGTCAATCGAGTATTCCAATCCAATGGCTGAGATTCAGTGTCCGGATTATGCAGATGATGATGAAGAGTACCGTTGTGCATAAATTCAAATATCAGAAGCCTATGGTGTTTGTCAGCGCAGTAGCCAAGCAACTCCACCAGACATGGAGACTGCAAGCGGCTTAGAAGATCCACCTGCTTTCAATCAATTGCAAAAATGGGAGGGTGAGGTAACTTTAACTTAAATTTCTCGGGTCTAGACCTTGGGGGCTCGAGCGCCCCAGGGTATAGGGGAGCATATCCCCGACTCCCGATTATAAACAAACGGTCAAATGTAACAACAAACGTCCAAATCCAACCAAATAAAAGCATTCAACACAATCAGAAGAACCAATGCTTGTCTAGACCTTGGAGGCCCGAACGTCCCAGGGTATAGGAGAGCGTATCCCTGACTCTTGGTTATAAACAAACGGTCAAATGTAACAATAAACGTCCAAATCCAACCAAATAAAAGCATTCAACACAATTAGAAGAACCAATGTCTGTCTAGACCATAGCGGTCCGAGTGCCCTAGGGTATAGGGGAGCATATCCTCGACTCCCGATTATAAACAAACGGTCAAATGTAACAACAAACGTCCAAATCCAACCAAATAAAAGCATTCAACACAATCAGAAGAACCAATGCTTGTCTAGAC
>NC_036655.1:1774807-1883363 GCF_002806865.2 Cucurbita pepo subsp. pepo | reverse complement strand
TCGAAATTTCATATTGGTTGGGTTGGTGACCCTAGTAACTTGAAATTTCAGATTGGTTGGGTTGATGATTGGAGCAACTCGAGTAGAGTTCACAGTCCAACCCTCTAAAGGTATGTACGGGTTCAGTTGAAAAAAATCTTTTGAACCAACTCGAAATTTCATATTGGTTGGGTTGGTGACCCTAGTAACTTGAAATTTCAGATTGGTTGGGTTGATGATTGGAGCAACTCGGGTAGAGTTCACAGTCCAACCCTCTAAAGATATATATGGGTTGGGTTAAAAAAATCTTTTGAACCAACTCGAAATTTCAGATTGGTTGGGTTGGTGATCGGAGCAACTCGAGTAGAGTTCACAACCAAACCCTCTATTTTCGAGATGGGATGTTTTTTTTTTTAAATTATTTTAAAAAATTCTACTTATCTCCTATATATGTTAAATTAATTATTAAAATCTCATAAAACTCAAATATCAACCATTTACGGGTTCCAACACATCACTGATCAAACTTGGGTTAGGTTGGGTTGGATTGTAGCGGTAACGGTTCAAGCCCATCGCTAGCTAATATTGTCTGTTTTGGATTTTCCCTCTCAGACTTCCTCTCAAAATTTTAAAATGCGTCGTCTACGAAAAGGTTTCCACACACTTGTAAAAAATGTTTCATTCTCGTCCCAATGAACGTGGGATCTGATAGTAACCCTATTTTCGGGTGGATAAAGTTGACTTGACCAAGAAAATGTCAACTGTCCTCCAAATTTCAATTAATTAATTAATTTTTTTTGGGGGAAATTTTGAGTTTATTACCGACATATTAGGTACAAAATTAAAAGTTTAAAGACATATCTGACATTTTCTTAAATTAAAGAATTAAATAGCGGATTAAATTTGTNCCGGTTCCAACACATCACTGATCAAACTTGGGTTAGGTTGGGTTGGATTGTAGCGGTAACGGTTCAAGCTCATCGCTAGCTAATATTGTCTTTTTTGGATTTTCCCTCTCAGACTTCCTCTCAAAATTTTAAAATGCGTCGTCTACGAAAAGGTTTCCACACACTTATAAAAAATGTTTTATTCTCGTCCCAATCAACGTGGGATCTGATAGTAACCCTATTTTCGGGTGGATAAATCCCGACATACTTAAATGAGGTATGATGTAACCGCCTAAGTCCACCGCTAGTAGATATTGTCCTCTTTGGGGTTTTCCTTCTGAGCTTCCCTTCAAAGTTTTAAAACGCGTCTAATAGTGAGAGGTTTCCACACCCTTATAAGGAATGCTTCGTTCCCCTCTCCAACCGACGTGGGATCTCACAATCCACCCCTTGGAGGCCCAGTGTCCTTGTTGGCACACCGCTCGGTGTTGTCTCTGATACCATTTGTAACCGCCCAAATCCACCGCTAGCAGATGCTGTTCTCTTTGGGCTTTCTCTTTTGGGCTTCCTTTCAAGGTTTTAAAACGCGTCTACTAGAGAGAGGTTTCTACACCCTTATAAGGAATGCTTTGTTCCCCTCTCCAATTGATGTGCGATCTCACAATCTCCCCACCTTGTGGACCAAGCTCCTTAATGGCACACCGCTTGGTGCTGGTTCTGATACCATTTGTAACAGTCAAAATCCACCGCTTGCCGATATTGTCCTCTTTGGACTTTCACTTCTGGGCTTCCCCTCAAGGTTTTAAAACACATTTACTAGGGAGAGGTTTTCACACTCTTATAAGAAATGCTTCGTTCCCCTTTCCAACCGAGGTGGGATCTCACATCTGACTAAGGAGGTCTAACACAAATTACATGAATAGATCTCAATCCAACAAAGTGTAAGTTGGTAATACAAAATGCCCGATCAGCAAACGTGACGTACACCCAACCAACTCCCGAAGCTCCTCCCAAGTTCCCTTAGCTCTCTAAATATCCTATTGTTCCTCTCTAACCAAATTTAACACGAAGTAGCAAAAACACAAGCTTGCCACAAACAAAACTCTTCCTTATCCCTAAAAGAAGGGTTCGGGAGCACCTCCTCGAACATAGACAACAACCTCTATTGCTAGCCAAAATAAACCCAAATGTCCTGAAGGAAAATCCCAAAGTATAAGGTCAAGGTCCTCTTCCTGCTGCTTGCAAACAACACACCACCAGAGCTGCTTTAGCCTTTGAATTTTTAACCTTAGTACTGGTTTTGAACTTGCAAAAAATCTTTTTCTTTCTGTATGTTGGAGTATTTCATGGTTAGATTAATCCTATTTTGCAGTCTTCGGTATCATCTACTGCATCCGGACTACCTATACTACCGTATAAGAGAACTACAAAAAAATTTCAAGCTTCGAGTCGTTCTGTGTCATGTCGATGTGGTAAGAAACCGTACCGCCTAGCCACCTTTTTTCTTACCCTGTTCTCCATTTTCCAGATTAAGTCTTCGTAGTCATTTTGATGCTCGTGTGAAGTAACGTCATCGATTAGTTTCTTTCAGGAAGATGTTGTCAAGCCTTTGCTTGAAGTCACCAAAACAGCTCTACTTCACGATTGTACCCTTCTTTGTGCTTGGAGGTACATTTCATTATTAAGCATTTTAGTGCCGTCTATTGAAGATTTTGGTAAGTATTATATTGCAAAGTGAATTTAAAAGTTTGATTTCTGTTTTTTTATTAGTTTGGAGGAGTGTGGTCGTTACTTGGAGACTATAAAAGTTTACGAAAACAAGCCCGCAGATCTTATTCAAGGTCAGATGGATACCGACTACCTCTCTCGGGTATTGGTTTTCTTGAAGCTTTTTGCCTATTCAACATTAATTTATGTGGTTGTGATACCACTGTGAGATCCCACGTCGGTTGGGGAGGAGAACGGAACATTCTTTATAAGGGTGTGGAAACCTCCCTCTAGCAGACACGTTTTAAAAACCTTGAGGGGAAGCTTGAAAAGGAAAGCTCAAAGAGGACAATATTTGCTAGCGGTGGATTTTGGTTGTTACAACCACGATCAACTATAGCCTCTTTTTTATTTCCAAAAAGCTATATCCACAACAACTATATTCTGAATTAAAATTCTGGTTTTAATTGTAGCTTACTCATGTCCTAACATCAGTTCGGCATGTTAACAAGACTGATGTGGTTACCCTCGGGACGACATTTGGGGTACGCCTGCTGTATTTTCGCTAAGATTCTTCCGTTCTTGTCTGTTATGTCTTGTTTGGTGTCGAACTGCTAATTAGTTTTCCATTGCAGTCTCTGTCTCATGTCATGGATGCATCAATGGAAGATCTAGCTCGTTGCCCGGGCATAGGTGAACGCAAGGTAGACCTTTTTTTTCGAAGCACGACCCTTTTTCGAGTGTGTCCTTAGTTCTTGTTATCTGTACTCTTACTCGTTGGGTTCGCAAATTTATTTTGAAAATGTACCATGTCTTTGATGTCATTCATAACATTTGAGCTGGTTTTAGCTAGAAGGATAGCTTTGTTTGTGAGATCCCACATCGGTTGGGGAGGAGAACGAAACATTCTTTATAAGGGTGTGGAAACCTCGAGGGGAAGGGAAAGCCCAAAGAGGATATCTGCTAGCAGTGGGCTTGGGCCAGACACCGGGCGATGTGCCAGCGAGGAGGCTGAGTCTCGAAGGGGGTGGACACGAGGTGGTGTGCCAGTAAGGATGTTGGGCCTCCAAGGGGGTGGATTGGGGGGTCCCACATCGATTGGAGAAGGGAACGAGTGCCGGTGAGGACGCTGGGTCCCAAAGGGGGGTGGATTTTGAGATCCCATATCGGTTGGGGAGGAGAATGAAACATTCTTTATAAGGGTGTGGAAACCTCTCTCTAATAGATGCGTTTTAAAAACTTTGATGGGAGGCCCGAGAGGGAAAGCCCAAAGAGGACAATATCTGCTAGCGGTGGATTTGGGAAGTTACCTTCTTTTTATCAACAAGACAATAACATGTTTTTAATATACAAGTAATCATAGAAACATTTACAACTATTAGATAATGGTATGCTGGGGAAGATGCAAATGAACACGAGCGTCACATAGTGACATACCGTATCGATAACATTTAGCCTTCAACTGTGATATACGTAGCTCGTTTGTTTGCACGAATGCTGTTATTAAATTCATCTTCCTCATCAGGTAAGGCGGCTGTACGACACTTTTCATGAGCCATTCAAGCGTGTCATTTCAACCCATCCTGCCGTTCTAGAAACTCCAACCCAGAATAATACCGAACCTCGCTCGATCGGTGAAGAACAAGATGTGGATGGGAAGAACACAGAAGATGCTAGCCAACACAAAAAAGAACCTGAATTGAACATCAAATCAGCTCTGNCCAAATCCAACCAAATAAAAGCATTCAACACAATCAGAAGAACCAATGCTTGTCTAGACTTTGGGGGCCCGAGTGCCCCAGGGTATAGGGGAGAATATCCCCGACTCCCGGTTATAAACAAAAGGTCAAATGTAACAACAAACGCCCAAATCCAAACCAAATAAAAGCATTCAACACAATTAGAAGAACCAATGCCTGTCTAGACTTTGGGGGCCCGAGTGCCCCAGGGTATAGGGGAGCGTATCCCTGACTCTTGGTTATAAACAAACTGTTAAATGTAACAACAAACGCACAAATCCAACCAAATAAAAGCATTCAACACAATCAGAAGAACCCGTGCCCGTCTAGACCTTGGAGGCCTGAGTGCCTCAGGGTATAGAGGAGCATATCCCCGACTCCTGATTATAAATAAATGGTCAAATGTAACAACAAATGCCCAAATTCAACCAAATAAAAGCATTCAACACAATCAGAAGAACCAATGCCTGTCTAGACCTTGAGGGCCCGAGTTCCTCCAGGTACAGGGGAGCATATCCCTGACTCCCGGTTATAAATAAACTGTCAAATGTAACAACAAACGCACAAATCCAACCAAATAAAAGCATTCAACACAATCAGAAGAACCCGTGCTCGTCTAGACCTTGAGGGTCCGAGTGCCTCAGGGTATAGGGGAGCATATCCCTGACTCCCGATTATAAATAAACTGTCAAACATAACAACAAATGCCCAAATCCAAACCAAACAAAAGCATTCAACACAATCAGAAGAACCAATGCCCGTCTAGACCTTGGGGGCCTTAGTGCCTCAGGGTATAGGGGGCATATCCCGAACCCCCGATTATAAATAAACTGTCAAATGTAACAACAAACGCCCAAGTCCAACCAAATAAAAGCATTCAACACAATTAGAAGAACCAGTGCCCGTCTAGACCTTGGAGGCCTGAGTGCCTCAGGGTATAGAGGAGCATATCCCCGACTCCCGATTATAAATAAATGGTCAAATGTAACAACAAATGCCCAAATTCAACCAAATAAAAGCATTCAACACAATCAGAAGAACCAATGCCTGTCTAGACCTTGAGGGCCCGAGTTCCTCCAGGTACAGGGGAGCATATCCCTGACTCCCGGTTATAAATAAACTGTCAAATGTAACAACAAACGCACAAATCCAACCAAATAAAAGCATTCAACACAATCAGAAGAACCCGTGCTCGTCTAGACCTTGAGGGTCCGAGTGCCTCAGGGTATAGGGGAGCATATCCCTGACTCCCGATTATAAATAAACTGTCAAACATAACAACAAATGCCCAAATCCAAACCAAACAAAAGCATTCAACACAATCAGAAGAACCAATGCCCGTCTAGACCTTGGGGGCCTTAGTGCCTCAGGGTATAGGGGGCATATCCCGAACCCCCGATTATAAATAAACTGTCAAATGTAACAACAAACGCCCAAGTCCAACCAAATAAAAGCATTCAACACAATTAGAAGAACCAGTGCCCGTCTAGACCTTGGAGGTCTGAGTGCCTCAGGGTATAGAGGAGCATATCCCCGACTCCCGATTATAAATAAATGGTCAAATGTAACAACAAATGCCCAAATTCAACCAAATAAAAGCATTCAACACAATCAGAAGAACCAATGCCTGTCTAGACCTTGGGGGCCCGAGTGCCCCAGGGTATAAGGGAGCATATCCATGACTCCCAGTTATAAATAAACGGTTCAATGTAACAACAAATACCCAAATCCCAACTAAATAGAAGCATTCAACACAACTAGAAGAGCCAGTGCTCGTCTAGACCTTGGAGGCCCGAGTGCCCCAGGGTATAGGGGAGCATATCCCTTAACTCCCAGTTATAAATAAACGGTCAAATGTAACAACAAATGCCTAAATCCAAACAAAATAAAAGCATTCAACACAATCAAAAGAACCAATGCTCGTCTATACCTTGGGGGCCTGAGTGCCTCAGGGTATAGGGGAGCACATCCCCGACTCCCAGTTATAAATAAACGGTAAAATGTAACAACAAATGCCCTAATCCAAACCAAACAAAACCATTCAACACAATTAGAAGAACCAATGCCCGTCTAGACCTTGGGGGCCTGAGTGCCCCAAGGGAGCATATCCCTGACTCCCGGTTATAAATAAACAATCAAACGTAACAACAAATTCCCAAATCCAAACCAAAAAAAAGCATTCAACACAATCAAAAGAACCAATGCCCATCGTTGGATTTGAGCGTTTGTGGTTACATTTGACCGTTTGTTTAGCCGGGAGTCGGGGATATGCTCCCCTATACCTTGGAGGCCCGAGTACCCCAAGGTATAGGGGAGCATATCCCCGACTCCCGGCTATAAACAAACTATCAAACGTAACAACAAACACCCAAATCCAACCGAACAAAAGCATTCAACACAATCACAAGAACCAATGCCTATTCAAATTCAGAATTCAAATCCAAGAACAAAGCTCATATTCCAATAACAAGAAGGCTGGCATTGTAAATGGATACTCAAAACAAGTTCAGTCAAGAGAGATATAAACAAAGAAGAATCAATGATAGCAATTGACCTCCATTCTGAAAGCACGTTCCCTCTGCTTCCCATCTCTATGGATCATCATAATAGCAACCACATCTCCATCTCCAAGAACTCCTCTATAAACAATCCCAAATCTTCCATTTCCAATCACATTAGCTTCATTAAAATGATCAGTAGCCAATTCCATTTCCTTGTAAGTGAAAACCTGAACTCCCCTGATTCTATACTTAGAAATCCTCCCAGAATTGGCTCCATATAAGTACCCACCCCCCTTAAATTCTGCAAAAATCCAAACCCAATTTACAATCAATTCAAGGAATGCAATAAAACGAATTGTGGGTGAAATTCAGTACCTGGGTTTGAATCGAAATTGATGGCTATGTGGGGGTTGAATGTGGTGGATTGTGCGGCGGCGGTGGCGGCGGCGGTGTCTCGAGCTAATTTGAGGCGGTGGAGCATGGAGATGAGGAGGAGGACGGCGAGGAGGACGGCGATGAAGATGATGGAGGCGATGATGATGAGGAAGGAATTGGAGGTGAGAAGAGCATTGTGGGCATGGATGTGGTGGTTTGGTGGTGGCGGTGTTGAATTGTGAAGCTCCATGAGAGAGCTACAAAAGGAAGATGGTTAGTGTAAATGGAGGCTGAGCCTTCCCTTTCTCTAGGAGCTCATCCCTTTTATCTCTCTCTACTTCCCTAATAAATTATTCCAAGAGGGTATGACGTGGGCAACAATTCTCGAACATTTAGATTCGATCATCTCAAAAGTTGATAGTTCGAAGGAATTAGATAAAAGAGACACTATGTCCGATACATTTGAAAAAAACATATAGATTCTAGTGTAGTAAGAGTAAGCATTTCTTCCTCTCGAGGTGTATATGGGTTCGGTTGAAAAAATCTTTTGTAGGTTGGTTGGGTTGCGAGCAACTCGAGTAGAGTTCGGAGTCCAACCCTCTATAGTTGTATATGGGTTTGGTTGAAAAAATCTTTTGTAGGTTGGTTGGGTTGGTGACCCGAGCAACTCTAGTAGAGTTTACAGTCTAACCCTCTAAAGTTATATATGGGTTTGGTTGAAAAAATCTTTTGTAGGTTGGTTGGGTTGGTGACCCGAGCAACTTGAGTAGAGTTTACAGTCCAATCCTCTAAAGTTATATATGGGTTTCGTTGAAAAAAATCTTTTGTAGGTTGGTTGGGTTGGTCACCCGAGCAACTTGAGTAGAGTTTACAGTCCAACCCTCTAAAGTTATATATGGGTTCGGTTGAAAACATCTTTTGTAGGTTGGTTGGGTTGGTAACCCGAGCAACTCGAGTAGAGTTTACAGTCCAATCCTCTAAAATTATATATGGGTTCGGTTGAAAAAATCTTTTGTAGGTTGGTTGAGTTGGTGACTCGAGCAACTCGAATAGAGTTTACAGTCCAACCCTCTAAAGTTATATATGGGTTCAGTTGAAAAAAAATCTTTTGAACTCACTCGAAATTTCATATTGGTTGGGTTAGTGACCCCAACAACTTGAAATTTCAGATTGGTTGGGTTGGTGACCCGAGCAACTTGAGTAGAGTTCACAATCCAACCTTCTAAAGGTATATATGGGTTTAGCTGAAAAAAATATTTTGAACCAACTGGAAATTTCATATTGGTTGGGTTGGTGACCCCAGCAACTTGAAATTTCAGATTGGTTGGGTTGGTGACCCGAGCAACTTGAGTAGAGTTTACAGTCCAACCCTTTAAAGGTATATATGGGTTCGGTTGAAAAAATCTTTTGAACCAACTCGAAATTTCATATTGGTTGGGTTGGTGACCCCAGCAACTTGAAATTTCAGATTGGTTGGGTTGATGATCGGAGCAACTCGAGTAGAGTTCACAGTCTAACCCTCTAAAAGTATATATGGGTTTCACTGGAAAAATCTTTTGAACCAAATCGAAATTTCATATTGGTTGGGTTGGTGACCCTAGTAACTTGAAATTTCAGATTGGTTGGGTTGATAATTGGAGCAACTCGAGTAGAGTTCACAGTCCAACCCTCTAAAGGTATGTACGGGTTCAGTTGAAAAAAATCTTTTGAACCAACTCGAAATTTCATATTGGTTGGGTTGGTGACCCCAGCAACTTGAAATTTCAGATTGGTTGGGTTGATGATCGGAGCAACTCGAGTAGAGTTCACAGTCTAACCCTCTAAAAGTATATATGGGTTTCACTGGAAAAATCTTTTGAACCAAATCGAAATTTCATATTGGTTGGGTTGGTGACCCTAGTAACTTGAAATTTCAGATTGGTTGGGTTGATGATTGGAGCAACTCGAGTAGAGTTCACAGTCCAACCCTCTAAAGGTATGTACGGGTTCAGTTGAAAAAAATCTTTTGAACCAACTCGAAATTTCATATTGGTTGGGTTGGTGACCCTAGTAACTTGAAATTTCAGATTGGTTGGGTTGATGATTGGAGCAACTCGAGTAGAGTTCACAGTCCAACCCTCTAAAGATATATATGGGTTCGGTTAAAAAAATCTTTAGAACCAACTCGAAATTTCAGATTGGTTGGGTTGGTGATCGGAGCAACTCGAGTAGAGTTCACAACCAAACCCTCTATTTTCGAGATGGGATGNATTGGAGCAACTCGAGTAGAGTTCACAGTCCAACCCTCTAAAGATATATATGGGTTCGGTTAAAAAAATCTTTAGAACCAACTCGAAATTTCAGATTGGTTGGGTTGGTGATCGGAGCAACTCGAGTAGAGTTCACAACCAAACCCTCTATTTTCGAGATGGGATGTTTTTTTTTTTAAATTATTTTAAAAAATTCTACTTATCTCCTATATATGTTAAATTAATTATTAAAATCTCATAAAACTCAAATATCAACCATTTACGGGTTCCAACACATCACTGATCAAACTTGGGTTAGGTTGGGTTGGATTGTAGCGGTAACGGTTCAAGCCCATCGCTAGCTAATATTGTCTGTTTTGGATTTTCCCTCTCAGACTTCCTCTCAAAATTTTAAAATGCGTCGTCTACGAAAAGGTTTCCACACACTTGTAAAAAATGTTTCATTCTCGTCCCAATGAACGTGGGATCTGATAGTAACCCTATTTTCGGGTGGATAAAGTTGACTTGACCAAGAAAATGTCAACTGTCCTCCAAATTTCAATTAATTAATTAATTTTTTTTGGGGGAAATTTTGAGTTTATTACCGACATATTAGGTACAAAATTAAAAGTTTAAAGACATATCTGACATTTTCTTAAATTAAAGAATTAAATAGCGGATTAAATTTGTAATTTAATAAATAAATAATTAAATATATAGAGTTAATATTAATTTATAAAATGCGTAAAAAATATGCATTATTTGACTTTTGGATTAGGTAAGTGATCTATGCAAGTGTGACAGCTACATTTCCATATTCCGATATTACATAATTCGTTTAATAATTTAATAATAATGTTTTTTACCTTTAATTATTTTTTTGCCAAAATTTCAATTTTTATCTCCTATATCCATCTTTTCTTGGAAGTTCTTTATTTTTACTATTTATTTATTATTATTATTATTTTTGTAGGATGCCCTTGCTCTTGAATTTTTTTTTGAAAAATAGAGTATCATAAAACTCTATTGTTAGGATCGGGAAATGCAAATATATACAATATGAATCATGATATTCTTTCATAGTGGTAGGAGTGTACATTCAACCCGACAACCCAACAACCCGGACCAACCCAACTCGAACTATAAGGGTTGGGTTGGGTTCATTTTGTAAACCCGAACTGAATCGGTTTGGTTTTGGATTTGTGGATAAAACCTTCGGGTTGACCCGAGCCAATTCTTGAGAAATGTCGATATTTAGCTATCTTTAGTTTTATGACAATGTTGAACTATGTTAATATGTTACAATTTTCAGTCGTTGTTTTTTGTTGATTTTTTTTATGTGAATAATTATAGATCGATTTGTGTTTATTTGTGAACTTTTAATATATTTTATGTATCCGAATAATTATAAATTGCGGATAAATAAAACTTAATTTTTTTTTTGATAACTCGACAACCCAACCCGAATCCAACCCAAAAATAGAGGGTTGAATTGGGTTGAATTGTGAAAATTTTCAGGTTGGGTTGTGTTACCAATCCAACCAACCCGAACTTTTGGGTTGGGTCAAAAAAATTCCTCAACCCAACCCAACCCGGACCATGTACACCTCTAACAGTGGGACCTAAGACTTGACCTTAGACTCCAGTTCCTTTCCTATGTTTGTGATGTCACTTTCGTACATATAGTTCTATGTGCACAACTTTCGTATACACAAAATTTACTAGGCTTATACCAATTTTGTAATCTTTGAGCCTAGTCAATTACGTCACTTTTGTACCTAAGTGGTATCAATCTCATACGCACTAATCCTACCTAAATGTTATAGACAGGTAAAGACCCTATAGGAGTTATAGAAGGAAGAGATCACGAATATATCATTTTTCATGCCTAAATGAATCATGAGGTCTCACACGTCGAAGACATTAGTTTTAATACATGATGCATTATAGTATCATTCATCGTATAAAACATCTTCATCATTTATATAACTAGCATATAACATCATTTAAAATCATTGCTCGATTCCTCTTTCCATAAAACGCTTAAATCATCCGCATGGTTCATTAGAATTTATGCCCTAAAACCTTGTAATTGATTATTTGATTTTTTATAAGAATTTTTATTATTTTATTTAAAATTTAATATTATCCATGGTATGAAAAATTCAATGTTATAATGTAATCTTGAATAGTATGTAATTGACATACAAAGAGATTATGTTCAAGTAATAACTTAAAAGGGCTATAATATATGGATAAGGTTGGGTGCCTTGTCCGGGTAACTTTGTAATTGTTACAAATGGTTTGATCCAAATCTTTCATGGGCAGACATGTGAGTGAGGGTATCATATATCATGAGTTTGCATAAGACTGGACCACAAAATATTTAATATCTCTTTATAAATTTGTTAATTGAGAAGATTAATATTTCACATGAAGATCATATGCGATTTGATCTTAATCCTGAGTAAGTTATGAACTTCTGCCTGCGAGGGCTTGTCCTTTGATTTGCATGGGTGAGAATGATTCTTCTAGCCGATTCAATATGCCTACCATTTTGGGGACTTGACCATCTGTTTCAATATCCTGTACAATTGATATTGAATGTAGCTGATTTGATGACGCCATCTGGTTCCTCCGTTTGGCCATCTGTTTGAGGGTGGAAAGCAATACTAAAGTCGAGGCGAGTACCCAACACTTTTTGAAGTTTGCGCCAAAACGCTGATGTAAAGCATAATTCTCGATTCAACACTATCGACACTGAGACTTTATGTAGCCTTACTATCTTTTTCACAAACAGTTGAGCCCAGTTGTCAACTGTATATGTTGTTTTTTCGAGTAGGAAATGTACCGACTTAGTCAACCTGTTGACAATTACCCAAATTATTGTATAGCCCTTCAGCGTTCTGGGTAGTCCTACTGTCAAGTCCATAGCTATATTTTCCCACTTCCACTTTGGTATACTTAGGGGTTGTAACATCCTTGCCGTCTTTTGTCGGGGAGTTTTTACTTGTTGACACACTAAGCACTTGCTCACAAACTCAACCACATCTCTCTTCATGCTTCTCCACACTAAGCACTTGTTTTAAATCTTGGTACATCTTAGTACCTCCTGGGTGTATGGAAAATGGCGAGTTGTGTGCCTCTATTAATATCTCTTTTCTTAACTCCTCTATTGCCGAGTCACATAGGCATCCTGACACAACAGTCCTTCATCTGAGGATTTTGAGAATCTGTCTACTAGACTCTCGACTAGTTGGCTTAGGATTTTCTGTAGGTTAGGGTCCTCTCGTTGGGAGTTAATAATTTTCTGCCTAAGCGTGGGTTGTACTATGAGTCGAGCCAATTGTGCTATGACTCCTTCCATTACCACAACTACTTAGGGCATCTGCAACCACATTTGCTTCTCAAGGGTAGTATTGGATATCTACGTTGTAGTCCTTCACCAATTCTAACCACCTTCTTTGCCTCATGTTCAACTCTTTTTGGGTGAAGAAATATTTTGAACTCTTGTGGTCCTTGAAAATTTGGGTTTTCTCTCCATACAGGCAGTGTCACCAAATTTTTAGTGCAAACACTACGACGACCAACTCTAGGTCGTGGGTAGAGTAGTTCTTTTCATATTCTTTTAGTTGATGGGACACACGTCCTTTCTTAGACGCATAACTATAGATTACGTATCCTTCTGAACTTTCGGGTATCGTGAATGCTGGGCGGTTACCAACCTCTGTTTTAGGTCATGGAAGCTTGCCTCACAAGCATCATTCCACGTAAATGGTACACCCATTCTCTTTAGCTTTGTAAAGGCGAGACTATCCTAGCGAAGTCCTGCATGAAGCTTTGATAGTATCCCACCAATCCTAGGAAATTCCGTACTTCTGTTATCGTAGTTGGGTGTTCCCACTTCGTGACTGCTTTGACCTTGGTGGGATCTATAGATATTCCATTCTTTGACACCACGTGTCCTAAGAACGAGACTTGTCGCAACCAAAATTCACACTTGGAGAACTTGAAGTATAACTTATTCTCTCTCTGAGTGGTTAGGACTTTTTAGAGGTATTCCTGGTGTTTTAGGTCTGTTTTCAAGTACACTAGAATATCATCAATGAACACAATAACAAATGTGTCCAGATAGTTCTTGAATACTCGGTTCATTAATTCCATAAATACAGCTGGGGCATTAGTGATGTCAAATGACATCACTACGAACTCGTAGTGACTGTACCTTGTCCTAAATGCTGTTTTTGGTACGTCTTTTTCTTTAATTTTGATTTGGTGGTAACCTGACCGAATGTCTTCCTTGGAGAATAACGTTGCCTCTCTGAGTTGATCGAATTAGTCTTCTATACGAGGCAGAGGGTATTTATTCTTTATGGTTCTGTTATTTAACTCTCTGTAATCGATGTATAGACGCATCGATCCATCTTTCTTTTTCACAAACAATACCGGCGCATTCCAAGGGGATATACTAGGTCGAATGAAACCTTTGTCCAGTAGGTCTTGTAACTGCACCTTGAGTTCTTTCAACTCCGTTTGTGCCATACGATAGGGTGCTTTGGAAATAGGCTAGTTCCCGACTTGATTACTATAGCGAAGTCGATCGCTTAGGAAGGGGGTATTCTTGGTAGGTCTTTCGGAAATATGTTTGGGAACTCATTTACTACTGGTACGTTGTCTAAGGTATTTTCTTTTCCTCTTACATCTGTGCCACATGCTAATATAGTTCAACCGCCTTGTTGGACTTGTTTCTTTGCTTTCATCATCGAGACTATCTTTCGAGTAGTCCCGATACTTGTGCCTTTAAACTTAAAGCTAGGTCCTGCCAGTGGTGAGAATGCTACTTCCTTTTTGCGACAGTCTAGCACAGTTTTTAGCTAACTACTCCATGCCAAGTATTACATCAAAGTCAGGCATGTTCACTACTATCAAGTCTACGCTTATGGTTTGGTCTGCTATGATTATTTGGTCATTCTTTACTCTATCCTAGCTACTAGGTCTACTCTCGTAGGGGTGCTTGCCGACAATACATGCAATAAGGGTTCCAATTCGAACTCCATCTCTGATCCTTCTCGAGGTGGGCTCTCTTCAGCCTCACCTTGTCCTCTTCCTCTAATAGGGAGTCGTCCCCTTCCTCATCTTCTTTTTTCACGTCCTCTAGGCGGTATGGTTTTTGAAACCAAGATAAGGTTGCTTAAGTCTATGGATATATACTATATATGACATATACTAAGTTTCCATCCTATTGCAAAAATAATCCATTCATCATGCTACAAACAACATCATACTCTTTAATAAACACATGAAATGTTCTAACAATTTCAGTAATATCAACAATAAAATGCATGCGAGTTTGAAAACGTTTCTGTTTTCTTATCTTGTGAAAGGCGTACTTGACGGTGACAGGACATCGACGTTGGGACCATAGAACGTGCCAAGACTACATCGTAAACTAGTCTACACAATCTATAATCTAGAGCTATGATACCAACTGTAACGATTCTAAATTTCTGCTTACTTAGAGTCGTTATTAATGTCTACTACTAAGCTCATATGCGGAAAATACTCTTTAAATCGACATCATAAAATAGCATAAATTTCAAACGAATAAAAACACGTTCAACTTTAAAAACACTGCCATGGTCTTATGTGTTCTAACACATAACATTGAAAACAATTGGAAACAAATACAAAATAAATGAAATACAATAAAAGTAACGTGAAAGCAAGACAACCTATACTAACCTAAGACTAGAAATTTAAACATGCAACTACCCTATGCACATGTCATATTCTCTACTTGTGATGTCGCCGTTATCCATACATGGGCGCCTTGCCTTTACCTGAAAATGATGTGACACACGACTTGAGTATTTGGAAGAATACTCAATAAATGACCCAACTGTAGGGGTCATGCTAAATGCAATCACATGCAAATATGCTCTAGGGACCTATGTCTTTCTCATCTCATACTATGGGTGGCCTCCAGTCCGAACTACTATGAATGTGTAGTACTTCCCTACACACAACCCACACGTGCGAGTGTGAGTCTCCAACATGCATCTCTTCTAACATGAGGTCCTTCTATTGTGTGTGTCCACACTCATCATCATATTGTGTGTGTCCGCACTCATCATCATAAATGGGATGTATCCTTACGCTTATATACACACAACATGCATGAAGTCCCTCTAATTCTCATCTTAACATCTCTTCTAACACAACCCTAGTCTCATCTCTTACGCTTAGTAACACATGCTCATTAGATATTTATATTAATATCATTTCATACTCTTAGGGTTGTGTCCTAAGTCAATCTATCGACCTGATCCAATATGAAATTCATCATCATACAATATGCTTAATATGGAAAACATCATCATATTAGGGTAAACGTCATGCAATACATCACAATCATCATAAAGACATCAAGTGGATCGAGTACATCATACATCATCATATAACACACATACGTTATTGTACATCATCATAGCTTATATATCATAGCTCATACATCATCATATAACTAGTGTACGACATCACATGAAACAGCGCATACATCATAAATTCCGCATGCAGTTTCATACATCATCCCAAAGAATAATCTCAACTCATATAATTTCTAGTCTATCTGATTTAGTTGCTTTCATCTTCCTTGCATTGTTTTTTCTATTGTGTTTCGTAATATATCTATATATATATTTTTCATGTCTGTCGTCTTTCATTTAATTATGTTTAGAGTAATTTTGGTCATTTTGAATGGATTCGATTTTCTTTTCTTTCAAAATGGCTATTTGTTATGAATGGTTATGTATTGTGAAACAATTTTTTTTAATGTACTTTGGCCATTTTCAATGGATTAGCAATTTTTTTCATTCGGTTTACGGTACTTTGGACCATTTTCAATAGTTTCTGATTTTCTTTTCTTTTCTAGCCCTTATATAACTCAACAGATTAAAATATATGTTCTTCATAAAGAGGTTAAAGATTAAATTCTCATTCAACGATAGGTTAGTTGTTTAATATAATTATAAAAATGTATGTACAGATTCTAACTAAGAAAGTGAAGATCATGTACACTCGAGAGATTCAGCTCGTCAAAATACTGCGATAGAACTATCGTTCATTTAATGACCAATTGAGAATTTCTCACTATTTCTATTCAAATCCACATTCCCAGCATTTCCATCTCCCAATCTTCGGTTTTGAGTCCTACCCGGAGAGTAATCGTTATTCATGAATAAATGTTCGTGTATGATTTAGTCATGTTACATTGTCTATATGAAGCATGTTATACCATGATAAAGAAATGCATGAGCAATGTATGCATATAGTTGTCAATAATATTATATTAGCATGTGCTACTGTATCACCCAATTATGAATTGAACAGTGAAACCTCATTGGTATGTCGTTATAGTCATGGATTACTTTTCTAATCATACATTGTACATAGGCATACAATCAAAATATATTACTCGTGTTCCTTTCTTTTTTATAGGATTTGACTGCATGAGCGTGACTCATGCCACGGTCAAGCCTAAGGAGTGCATCAACCAGCACAGTAATAGGTGGACTGTGTCTAGACTCCAACAGTGTGGGTAGTACTGAATATTTTTAATACTCATCCTTTTCCTTAACATTTTTCATGTAAAATATCTTTGGTCGGTTGAAGATTTCTGTTGTAAACTCTCATAACATGTATGTAATAACCGATTCGATCTTATCCACGTGATTAAACTGGGTTAAATTTATAGTTCAATAATATTTTCAATAAAGATTCTAAATCAAGTGGAGACTCTAATTACTTCAATAAAAAGAGTCTTCTTTGTTCGAACCGTACTTCATTAGAGATACAAAAATTTCAACAAATGCTTCACTCACCCGAGACCCACTCAATATTTTCAATAAAAAGTTCTAAATCGGGTGGAATATCTAATTACTTGAAAAAAAAAAGTCTCATTTGTGCAACTTTACGACATTAGAGATACAAAATTTCAACGAATGCTTCACTCACCGCTAGACCCACTCAAGATAGTGGCTCGTTTTCCAAGTCAATAAAAGAAAAGCTATAAAGGTACTTTATCCAATGTCTAAAGGACCACTAAACTTAGTTTAATCCCAAGTGCATACAAGCTTTAAACCACACAAACATCGAGTAAAAAACACTTTAAAACAAACTTGTTGTAACCAGTATGAACATACCTTAAAGTCTGCAAAAATTTGAGAGTGAGTAGTGGCCCCATGCTCTCCACTGTCAAATACCATTATCTGCATGTGCGGCATTTTGTCTCCTATCTTTGACAGTCCCACTCAATTTGTCAGTTCTTTGTTTATATTAGTGACTAGCTGGCTCTTCTCTTCCAAACATGTCTGTCATCCAACATCTCTCTTCCAAACATGTTTGTCTCCTATCTTAGCTGGCTCGTTATTATCTGTTTTGATCCGTTACGTACCGTTCTCAACTTCACACTCTTAAAATGCACCTACTAGGGAGAGGTTTCCATGCTCTTATAAGAAATATTTCGTTTCTCTCTCCAATTGATATGAGATCTCACAATCCAGCTCCCTTGGAGGCCAGCGTTCTCGCTAACACATCGTTCGATATCGGGGTTTAATACCATTTGTAACAACTCAAACCCACTACTAGTAGATATTGTCTGGTTTGATCCATTACGTATCGTTGTCAACCTCACGGTTTTAAAACGTGGCTACTAGGGAGAGGTTTCCACACCCTTATAAGAAATGATTTGTTCCTCTCTTCGGCCGATATAAGATCTCACAATCCACCCTCCTTGGGGCCAGCGTTATTGCTGACACACCGCCCGGTGTCTGGTTTTGATATCATTTGTAACAACCCAAGCCCACCACTAGTAGGTATTATCCGTTTGAGCCCGTTACATATTGTTGTCAACCTCATGATTTTAAAACGTGTCTATTAGGGAGAGGTTGTCACATACTTATAAATGAATGTTTGGTTCCCCTCTCCAACTCATATGGGATCTTACACAAAGACCTTAATCTCTCCATCACTAATCAAACAACATCGGTCACATGCTAAAAAATAACATTGATACCAAAAGCACCTTCTCTATCCCTTTTTATATGTAACTCGAATCAACTTAGTTCCTTCGTCAAAACAAAATTGTAGAGTTCTAATTCATTTTTTCAAAAATAATATTTTCATTCTATTCGTTATCTATAGAGACAAATAAATGCATTTAAAAACTCGTACACAATACATAATTTATCATTCTTGATTATCGTTGAAACTGCAACTTTTAGTCCAGTTCAACTCTAGTTTCCTTCGAGAAAGTTGTGTGAAATCTTTCCAATAACAACATATAAAAAATTAAGAATCTAATTCCAAGAAATCTCTTAAATTTGGAGGAAAATCGAAACCAAAAACTCCTTTCCATCTTCCTCGTTTCTTGATGGATTTCAAGAATCTAAATATTTAGATCGAGTTTTCTTGTGGTTCTAAGCAACTTAGGGTCTGTGGTTAGAAAATGCCTCCTTCGTAGCTTGACCAGAGTACCCCCGAGTACCTCGATAGTCATTTTTCTAAAACTCATTTTTTTAAAGATTCTCGATCCTCCGTCTAAGAATAAATAAAGTTTGATTATTCTTTAATGTGACATGAATTGCAACATCTAACATTTCAAAATTGAATCAATTATCTTAAATGTAAACATGCTTCAATCCTTCCTCATTTCGTGTGCGTGTTTATATGTAATAGCCCAAGTAAAATAATAAATTAATCAATAAATAAAATTAAAAAGAAAAAATAATTTCTTTTAAAATAATCTTTCTCCACGTACCTCTCATCCCTTCCCTCAATTATCTTGACCCGACCAACTCGTTACGCTAGTATGTATCATAGTTCCTAAAAAAGAAACATAAAAACAAAAGTGTTCGATTTAATTTTGAAAGAGAAAAACGGGCTTTAAGCAATTATGCACTCGGACATAATTTCATTTTGTCACGAAATCATTCTTTTCTTTTATCATAATTTCATTTTTAGGAAATTACAGATTTGAAATTATGAATCGATTAAAAGTTGGCAAAGAATATATGTCGGATGAAATACAAAGAGTATAAGTGTGAACAAAATTAAAAGAAAAAACAAAATAAATACAAATAGAAAGAAAATGGAAGATTTGGAGAGGGTTATTTTTAAATTGTCTGTATGGCCACCGACATGAAATAATATTGACATATTTTTTTAATTCAAGTTTTAATGGCAGACAACAACATGAAATTCGAATTTTATTGAGGCAATTAAGTTTTATTCAAAATAAATGAAGTCTCCATATAAGTGAGAACGAATTCGAAAGATGAAAGCAAGCAAATTTGGGGCTAGATAGAACATTGAGTAAGGCCAACCATGTAAGTCGTCTTACTATCGGTTTGATTAAAGTTTGATTTCTGCACGTGTTATATGTTTGTTATGTGTGAAGTTTTTAGGAAACGATATGATTAGGATATGTTTATGAAACAATATGACTATGAAATGTTATGACTATGATATGTTATGTGAACAATATGTATGTTATGGTACGATGCGTTTGACGATATGCTTGAGATATGATACGTGAATGATATATGTTATGGTATGACATGTTTTTTGACGATACGATGCATATTGTGATATATTTTATGATATGATACGTGTACAATATGACATGATATGTTGGAAGACACGATATGCTTATGATATGATATACCTGACATAATAAGATGTATGATGTGAATGACATGTAATAAGATGTTTTGACGTCATACAGAACCCCGAAATTACATGAAA
Organism: Cucurbita pepo subsp. pepo; assembly: GCF_002806865.2. NCBI lineage: Eukaryota > Viridiplantae > Streptophyta > Magnoliopsida > Cucurbitales > Cucurbitaceae > Cucurbita > Cucurbita pepo. The sequence goes on along the minus strand of NC_036655.1, from coordinate 1,863,144 downwards.
AGTTATGATAATATATGATATGAAGGAAAACGCTAGAGGGGTTGTCATACATGGTAATGAAAAAGGAAAAAGGTTGGGACGTCATGCATCATTGTGTGTTCATGAATTAGGGAAAATACTCATTCTTCATTTACGATAGTACGGACGCGTGCACTACGAGGCAGGAAAATGATCATTATATTTATTATAATGTTGTGACAGTCGCTATTCCTAAACAGGTGTCCGACATCAACAGCTACCTCAGAATGCTTGTCCGACAAGAAAGGGCCCCAGGGATGTACAAATGGATTAGTGGGTCCATACTCGCGCGTGTGGACCGTGTGTAGAACAGTAAATACACATATAAATAGCCTGTTTAGGATAGCCGCCTAAGGAATATAGACTAATATGATATGTCCAACCCATGATTGTATGTGTTTGCATCTAACCCCAACAGTGGTTGACTTAATGAGTATTTCTTACGCTACTCAAGCCATGTGCTACTTCTATTTCAGGTAAAGGCAAGACATGTGATGACGACATCGCAATTCGAGACATTTACACATGAATAAGGTTAGTTGTACTTATTTTCTTAGACCCAGGTTAGAATAGAATGTTTTTAATTTTAATGCTTATTTATTTCATTTAGTATTTTGTTGTGTCATTTTGAAGATGTTTTTGAACACGTAAATCTATGATAGTGTTTTAAGATGAAATTTATACTTTATGATAAATTTTAAACGTTTATTTCTGCACAAAATGATTACGTTATGATGACGATAATGACTATAGATAAGTAGAAATCTAAGGCCACGAGCCATGTAATGTTAAAATAAGAGATGTTGGTGAGCATTTTGGGACATGAATCACTTGGTCTCTTACCATCTTCACTAAATTTACAAGCTATAGATCACCATTTTCTCAAACCAATTTCGGTTGAAAGAGATGTCTAAAAGTTCTATGAAGAAGTCGAGCGTTAAAAATGGTCGTAACCTAATTTCTCAATTCAAGCCGCTATTAAAGAGTTCAAGAAAAAGCTTAAACTTTCAATTCGTATCTACTTGCGATTTCATCGTATTTAACCTATCTCAATTGCTTGCTGAGTACTCAAAGAACAATTCTCGTCAAGAAATCGAAGGCAAACATGCTCAGGAACATGCCCGATATCGAAGTAAGTTATTTTCGAGTAAGTTTGAGGGTAAATTTCAATTCTCTCTCTGCAATCCATCTCATCTCAAATTGACAACTCTTTGTTTTAAGAGACTAAGATGAACACTTTTAGGAAGGAATTGTGGCATGCGGAAAGGCATGATTGAACTACCCAAAAGGGGAACCAGAGGGGTTGACTCCAAAATTAAGGTCGAAGGCATTTTGTTAACTTGCAGACAGAGGGTGTTGACTCCTACATTAAGATCGAACACACAAGTTCGCCACTTTAAAATAATTCTTTTATTTTGAAGAAAGAATCAGAAGAAACTTGCTGAAAAAATCGAGAGCTAATAAAGTCTGGAACGAGTTGATAAATAAGAAGTGGTTCTAGATCAGCTCCAACAAGAAACCCTTTTTTTTTTTTTTTACCAACTTTGGAGGAGGATAGCTTCAGCTCGGGTCCACAGTAAGGTAAGAAACCAAATCCATAATCTTCCTTGATTCACTATCTACAAGTATCATGAAGGAATCAAGGTCAAAGGACCACCATTAGTGGCGGTGGAGCTTCATTTTCAAGTCGTAGACGTGAATCTTCTTACCTTGACGATGACATGATCTGTTCAATTGTTACAAATTAGACGATGACATGACTGATTCAGTTGACCATGTCAACCCTAAAACTAACCCTTTCTCATTTTTTAAAAATTAATTTAGATCCCTTCCAGACCCGTTCTCATAAATTTCTTAATAGCTCCAAAAACGAGACTCTTTGATAAATCTACCAAAAAAAAAAAATTGAAGCAACTCAGATACTAAAAGTTTGAGAATCGAGGCCCCGAACATCATCATCATCAAAGAGGTAAATATCCATTTTGTACTTTTTTTCAAGATATACTTATAGGAATCACTTGAAAATTCATAAGAACGTTAAGTTAACTAATAAGCCCAAAGGTGTTGGATCCTTAAGAAACTTTGTCCATAAAACCCTTCTTAGGTCTTATGGTCCTTCTTTCGTATCTCGTATGACTCCTTGGGATATCTCAACTCATATGAGGTATTTTATCCACTTTCCTTAAAAAACATATAAACGTGAGGGATCATATATGTAACGACCCTAAATTTCCACATATTCAGAGTCGATACTAACGTCTCATGCTCATCTATAATGCGGAAATATAACTCTTACATAAACATAATTGATAACGTAAACTTAAAAAAAAACGTTTAAAACAACTTCTTCTCTAGAAAACACAGCTATGGTCTTACGTGTTTAAATATGAAATAGTGAAATTTAGAGAAAACAAAAATAAATACAAAATAATTTAAAACAATGAAATGCAAAACAACCTATTCTAACTTAAGACTAGAAATTTAAATATGAATCTACCCTATGCACGTGCCACAGTCTCTGCTCGCGATGCCGCCGTCCTCCGTACAAGTGCGCCTTGCCTTTACCTGAAAAATGATGTGGCACACGGCCTGAGTATTTCAAAGAATACTCAGTAAGTGGCCCCACTATAGGGGCCATGCAAATGCAAACACATGCAATCATGATTTAGGGACCTATCTCTAATCATCTTAGGGGTGGCCTCCAGTCTCGGACAAATTGGATGTGTAGTACTTCCCTACACACGACTCACACGTGCGAGTGTGAATCCCCAGGGCGCTCGCACACCCCCTGGACCCTCTGGTCAAGCTAATCTGTAGCGACGTCCGGAGGTCAGCGGAACCCCATAGTGTCATGCGCCTCATGAACACCCTCATCTGTGTGCATTCGCACCTGTGCGCATTCGCGCTCATCATACGGTGCGCGTCCGCACTCATCATCTCTAGGGGAAGTAGCCCTATGCTTATGAACATACAATATGCATGAGGTCCCTCTAAATCCATCATAATGTCTCTTCTGACACAACCCTCTAGTCTCATCTCTTTGTTACTCTAGGTAACACATACTCGTGGATATTTATATTAATATCATTTTCACGCTCTTAGGGTTGTGTCCTATGTCGATCTAACGACATGATGCAATATGGCACTCATCATCATATAGCATGCTCAATATGGAAAACATCATCATATTAAGGTAAACGTCACGCAATCATCATACTCATCATATTGCCACAAAGTGCATCAAACATATCAAGTACGACATTCATCAAAATATATATATATACTGAGTACATCATCAGGTATCATAACCCACACATCATCATAACTCATATACCGCATCGTACGACATAGTTCATACAACATCGTAACTCATACAATTTTTTTTAGCCTATCATATAGTAAGGCCACTTACCTGGTTGGCCTTAGCCGAAGAATTCCCTAATTTATTTACGTAAGCTCCCGTTCCTCGAGAACTACACCAAATGTTGCCAAGGTTTGCTTCCTATCGCATCGTTCGTCACATTTTGTTAGTATTTCACATTTTAATTAATAATCCAACTAACCGTGTGAAAAACTGCTCTAAACGGTCTCAATAAAAATCGAATTCCATGTTTTCATTGTTTCTAAATTATATAGAATAATAAAACTTAAAACTTAAGTTAATAATATGTCAATATTATTAATATTTCAAGTGGCTTGGATAATTCAACATTTAATGTTATATTCTATAGATACAAATATAACAATTTCTCATATCTTTTTCTCTCACTCATTTCTCTCATATGTCATATTTTAATTCTATTTATAGTACTTTCATTTTCAAACAGTTCTAACTTTCTTTTCTTCCCTAAAATTCTCTCTCTTTTGTTTTTTTTTTCTTTTTTCTTTTAACTCTAATTCTGTTTAGTCTTTCAATTTTTCCATACAGAAACAGTACTTGCTATCTTCAAACTGTTCTAACTTTCTTTTCTTTCCTAAAATCCTCTCTTTTGGTTTTTTTTCTTCTTTCTTTTAACTCTAATTCCTTTCAAAGTAATTTAAATTTAATTCCTTTAGTGGTTTAATTCTACTTAACAGATTTTCTTTAGCTTTACTATTTCCAAATGTAATATTCTTCTCTTTCCTGTGAAAATTTCTTTTGATTATGTTTTCCAGATTTGGTATTTTTTATTTTTATTTGATCTGTTTTTCAATCTTTCTCTCTTCTCCTTCTCTCTTCTCCTTCTCTGTCTCATGTTTTAATTCTATTCCCAGATTTTTTTTTATTTGAATTTGTTTTTCAGATCTTTCTTTTCCCTATCTTCCTCTTCTCCTTATCTATCTATTCCTTCTTTTTCTCTAATCAATTTTCATGGACTCGTTAGGATAGATAATTTCTAATTCAAATCATTGCAACAGAAAATTTCTAAATTTCTAAATTTCTAACTCAGATCTAAATAATTGGTAATATCCTTAGAAAAAAAAATAAATAAATAAAAGTAAAAATAAAAAAGTAAATCTGACTACTAACGTTTTCAAATGACATCTCTCTTCCTCTGTCTACCATCTCTCCATTATCTGCCTTGATTCCCGATGTCTCCATTATTGTATAACCATCTCTCAATTATATGCATTTTTTTCCTCCAGAAATATATATATATATATATATATATTTTTTCCTGAATTATGGATACTGAGGGAGGTATTTTAGGAGATGGACGGAGAGATTAAAGGAGGTGGTCATTTTTTTTTCTTTATTTTGTTATTTTTATTTTAACACACACACACACATATATATATATATATATATATATAATTAAACCCAACAGGGCGTTACAATATAAGTGCATAAGTCAAGGTTGAGCACGTGACTAACCAAGTATTATGACCTTTGATCCATGACTTAGGAATGAGGTCTTCAGAACCTAAACCATAATGAGTTTTTGGTCACGTTATAGAGTATATCCTTAAAATTCACCTGGGACATAATTAAGAACTTACTTCTTGCATAGGGAGCTAGACTTGATTAACCAAGTTTTACACGTTTTTTCAAATAATAACTATATATTAGTTTAGTACAAGAGTGGATCTGGAGCACGTCATAGGGAGCTAGACCTAAATTGAAGAATATATTTCAAGCTTATTTCTATAAGCGATTTTTAAGTAAATTGATTTTTTAATATTCTTGTCATTGATATCAAATCAAATTTATTTATGATAATTTAAACATTATTCCATAACAATTTTGGCATCCCCTTGGGTCGGAAACCAATTTTGGTATCCCATGGCCATGGCAATCCCCTTTGGCCTCTTAGACATCGTCATGTGATTATGATGTACCTTGGGAGATCTTGGATGGTTTATAGTGGTACCTAATGGTCTTCCTATCATGGTAGGCTTAGAGCTTGGGTTGTGCATTTTTGAATGTCATCTTGCTTGGCATAGTCTTTGACCTTAGAGCTTTATCTTAAGTTCACGAGGTTTTAGGTTTTGACTCTCAAGGTTCTTGAAAGTTAAAAGTACAACGAGATCGTGAGTCACAACATTAGGTTCTTAAGTCGTATACATATCACGACCCGATTTTAAGGAGTCGTGACTTATTAAAAGCTTGAAAAAGAGAAGAAGAAAAAAAGATGGTGGGAGGACAATAAAATACTTTGGTTTTGAAAAAAACATAAACACATTTTATTTACAAATCCAAAATAGAGTATGTGTACGTTAGGCTCGTTAAACAAAACATTTAAAATATTTTAATAGTTGAAATATGATGTGCCTCGGTATGACACCTACTTTAGATCCACTTCCATCCTTGACTAACTCCTTATCACCTGATCATTAGAGGATAGGAATGAGTACAATGACTTAGTAAGTAGCCTACTTGCACGTTCGTAATCATGTCCATAAGGTATGTTAGGTTCCACACTTTTTCTTGTGATGTTCTTGTTCTCACCGGAGAACTTAGACCCTTACGTTCTGGTTTTTGGGTCCAAAGTTTTTATCATGATATAGCCCGAGGACCTTGATCTTGGGCCCTGAGTTATTAAACTTACTTCTAATCTAAGAACCTTAGTTTTAAGGTTTTGGGTTTGACCTCATATCTTGATCTTGTTATAGTTTTTATCTTTGGTTCTTGGTTATTGATCTTAGTTCTTGTCCTTATCCTTGGTTCTTATTTTTTATTCAAGTCTTTGGTTCTTTTTTCTTCCTATTCCCTAAGGCTCTCCTCATGGAATTTACAGTACAAGACTTAACAACTTACGTCCAAGTCTTCATGTGTTCCGAGTGATGTTTTTTGAACTTGCATCTAGGGCTTCATGTGTTTTATACGATACAACTTGAAACCTACACTCAAGGCTTCTTACCTTCCAAGCGATGTAGTCTGAAACTTTCCTTTAAGACTTCATATGTTCCAAGTGACGCAGTCAAAAAACCTATATCCAAGGCTCCATACTTTTCAAGCGGCATAGTTTGGAACCTACGCCCAAGGCTTCATATGTTCTAAGTAGCGTAGCCTGAAACCTGCATCCAAGACTTCTTACATCCCAAGTGATGCAGTCTCAAAACCTACATTTAAGGGTTCTTACATTACGAGCGATGTAATCTGAGTAATGAACATGTTGTACCATGGGAGGTCTAGGGGTTCTTATGTTTCTAAATCTTAGGACCTTGGACGTTTGTTCTTGAGTGGTACCTAGCATTCTTCTTGTCTTGGTAGAATTAGAAATTGGATTATGTTTTTTTTTAATTGTCCTTGGAGCATTCTCTTAATTTCGTGAGTTTTTAGGTTCTTGCTCGAAGGGTTATTCTTGAGGTATAAGTTTTAACAAACTTTCTTAAGCTCTATTCTAATCTCATAAGATATGAACGGTTTATAGTAGCATGCATGAGTCACTCTAATTATCGTAACTAGCATGCATGAGTCGCTCTAATTATCGTAACGTCATAACATATTCTTTAAAAAGTTTAGAAGGATTATGAATCTTGGTTAGGGATAGATTTATCATTTCCCATAACTTGGTTTAGTTTCCAAATATGATCCAACAATCTTAAAATCTTAGGTAAACCTTTATGTCCTCACAAATAGACCTTACTTAAATCCTTAAGTTATTTGGAGGGTTTTTGGACCTTAAAATATCTTCAAGGAACCTTACGGAGCATTTTGGTAATATACAACTTTAAACTTGGTTCGAGCCTCAAACATGATCCAATGGATCTAAAACTTTGCATGATCCATTGGTTTAGCTACTTATCCTTAAAAATTTTATGGGTAGTGGAGTTCTTTAGTGGGTTATTTTAATCGTTAAATGAATCTCAAGAAAAACGCTCGATTTAGGTCATTAACTCAAAGTGTTTTTGCTTAATTCTTCTATAATCCTCTAAATCTTACTTAATTAAAAGTTTATATTGAAATCCAAGCAATTCTTATAAATATTTCTTAAGAAAAATTCAGATTGACCACTTACTTTATCGTTAATGTTCAGGTACTCAATTTTCGAGCTTCTAATATCCAAATTACTCTAAATTTTCTTTGGTACATCCATCTTTGAGTTTAATTTTTGGAACATCAATGAGAATTGGTTTAAAAAAACAGGTTAATTTTAAGAGAACTAAGGGAGGATCTAAAATTAGGCTCGCACCATCATCTTCTTCCCAAAACAGAGGAAGAAGACGCGACGTCATGGGCAAACTCCTCTGAAACTCGGCTTCTCCAGCCTTGTGTAGTGGTTTTCTTGCCTTAATTTCTTCATAAAACTTAAAGATGGTATTGCAAGAAAAAGCTAGGGATGAATATCATACCTTTTGTTGAACTATAGCTTAACTTATGGTCCTCGAAACATTATCGTAAAACATGTTGTTTGGCGGGGATAAACCCCAAATTTTTTTTATTGGTTGGGACATTCTAGCCATTATAAGACCTCGTTTCCTTCGTGAAATCTCCTCTTTATCTTCCCCTTAAGCTACAAAATTAGGTTTGGAAGAATGACTTTGAGTGGATGTTCTAAATTTCAAGATTTTTCTTCTTGGCTTCATAATTTTCCAAACGATTTTTCAGGTTTTCAAATTTTTTCTACCCGTGACAACTATGAGTTCATATTGGGCAAATGTGTTTGGGGCAACTTTTGCTCTTGAACCTTTCATGAAACTTGTTGGGAGAATCCCTTAGAATAGGTAGAAATGTGTAGAAATGGTTTGAGGAAAAATAGTTAACCATAACCCTCAAATTTAAAAGAAATATGAGGGGAATATCCAAAAACTAAGAGCTTATTTGGTTTATGAACTCCCAAGGCTTGATCTTATCCCAAAATATGATCCAAACTTCTTATTTACAAATGGAGCAGTGACAATCCTTGCTTGATTCATATAGAACTAATTTGATTTTGAACTTACAAATTCTAGCAGGTTCGTCCAAAAAATCTACTACAATTAGCGAGTTATCAACTTTAGTTTTGAATTCTGGCCGTTGGATCTGAAGGTAATTATGTCCTTTCGATTATATCCAATTTAGGACAAATTCAACCGTTCAACCATGAGTTTCAAAGGATTTTATGAAACTACCAAGTTTTGAAACAAAATATAGATAGATTTTCTAATAAGTGGAATTTTCGTAAATATCTGGAATTCGAGCATGTTAAAGTTCCTTATCTATAAGCAATAAAATATCTCAAATGTTTCTTAAAAATTGAAAAAAATATATATTTTTGCCTTTTCTTTTCCAAATCTTTTTCAAAGGTTTGACGTTTTATAATTCTTTGCTAGGGCATTGAAACCACTTACTTAAATCCCTTGTCCTTGCTTGAGTCTTTAATTTTTTTCTTTAGATCCTTTTAAACTTTATTTAGGCATTTTAAACTTAATTTGAGTATCTTAACCTTACTTAGGGGTCTTACAATATATTTTATGCATAGTTTTATCATGAGTGTCATGTCAATTTCATGCTTTTTCATGGATTCTCACCGGGTTCATTTGTTGTAGACTCTCTTGTGCTAACCACATACTTATCGTGATTTCTTAGCTTAGTGTATCATGGGTCATGGCATGTAGTCAATCTGGTCGGATTATCCCTGTCATGACCCTAGACTAATCCTCATGGAAGACCTAAAATGTCACATGATTGGTAAACAATATGAATGTGACATCCTACAAGAAACGTGGTTAAGGCATTAAAAACATGGACCACGATGGGCCTACAAAAACGAGGCAAGATAAACCTACAAAATATGGGCGGATGTCCCATAAAAACATGATGGAGGGCATCTCATCTAGGTGAGGGGAACATGAACATGATATCTTGTTAGGGAACATGGTGTAGAGTTTCATGGTCATGCTCGTTCAAGACGTGTTTCCATTGGCCGCAAGAAAAGCGTGATTGTGGCACAGGACAACCCATCTAGATAGTAACATGACATCCTCGTGGAGGACATGGCGTAGGTCATCCCACCTAGATGAGGAAATACATAGATATCATGATGCAACGCGTGGTGGTGGAAGTTGGTCATTTAGAGCATGGTTAAAGCATCACATAGCAATCTTGGAGATCATGGAAACTACTGGACATGGGGTGTGGAATATTATTTACTTGTTTCATGTCCTTACAATAGCATTCTTGGACATAATATCATGGGCTAACCCTAAGGTAAGGTATACTTATAACACACTCTAACTTTATGGCATGCTTAGAGTTCATGTCCCTAAAGTAAGTATACATATCTTATTTGTGTCCGTATCTTATCCTCATGAACATAATATTGTACATGTCATAACATATCCCTTGGGGTTTATGTTATTTTCATGAATTCTTACGAGGAGGTTATTAGAGGTATTTTCGTCTTTTACCACTTGAGTTTTTGTTCATACGCCAAATATTTTCTAATTCTTTTAATATCATGCCTGATTTTCTTATAACATTTCATGTCTTTATGTTGTGTTGTGCTCTTAGTTCTTGTCCTTGGAGCATTTTCGTAGTCTCATAAATTCGTAGTTTCTTGCTCCAAAGGTTATTCTTTAAGGCACAACCATGACATAAGTCTTATCATGAGTTCTTAAGCCCTAACCCGAGCTCATACGGACGAACATGTGAACTTCTCATATTAGCTTGCATAATTCTTTATAAGGATCCTAATATGTTTCTTGAGATTTTTAGACAAATCATAAATCCTAGGTATTTTAATCATATGCTTTAAAGTATTGGTTTATACCCCAAACATGTTTTAATGCTCTTAAAAACTAATATAATCATCCATAATATCATAAATAAGTCTCTTATAGAGTTTTATAATATTTGAAATTCACTTGGGCCTTGAAAATTCCTTAGGGTTCTGGTAGGGGCATTTTGGTCATTTTCTACCTCGTTCTTGGTTTAAACTCTCAACTTAATCCAAACAACTTGAAAGGTTGGACAAGTCTTCATCTCTTTATATATAGGTGTCACTTAAGATCTTAAGTTATTTGGAGGTTGTTTGGACATTGAGATAGTACGCTTTATCTTCTAGATATTTTGGTCATTTTACCCTTAATTCTTGGTTTAGCCTCTAAATGACATAACCTTATATATCCTTGAAAATATATCATATAAAATAACTATATATATGAAATTTAGCAAGTTTAGTCATCAAAGCTACGCATCAATATCCCAACTACGTTCTTCCAAACGTACTCACTCCCGTTATGCATGTCGTTGCATTTTATTATAGTTTTTCTTGTCGTAGCGAATTCACCATCAAAATAACTTGTAACGTTCTCATATTTATCTAATGTGACACTTTTAACACATCAACGAGTTAAGAATCTACATAAACTCCTTGAAGAATCAATAATTTACTTGCTATTTTATGCTTGTGATCGTATACTTGCATATAGTTATTATAAGGATCCGGTTGACTCAATAACTCTAGAAGATAGGGTAAATTTTATACATTATATCAAAATAAATGTTATACATAAGTATTTAAAACACAACATACTAGTTAAAAATTAAAATAAGGAACGAACATAAAACATTTTAAGACAAAAGGGTTGAGAACGACGGGTGAGGTTAGTCTATAGCACCTGCTCCAGAGTCTGCTCCCGACCTCGACCAGCTCCTTATTATCTGAAGAAAAAAAATGGAGAATAAGGAATGAGTATAAAGACTCAGTAAGTAACCTACTTGTAGGCTCTTAATCGTGTCCTTGATATGCTAGGGTACTACATTCTTTGTTTTTGTTCTTGTTCTTGTTGTAAGTACTTAGACCCTCTAGTTCTTATTCTTGACTTGGGGTTCTTATCATGATCTATCCTGAGGACCCTAGTCCTTGGATTCTGAAACCTTGGTTATCCTTTAAGGGCCTTAGTACTATGGTTATTGGTTATTGGTTCTTGGTTTAGGACTAGGATCCTCATCTATGTTATCGACCTTGATCTTTCTCTTGTTCTTGGTACTTTATTAGTTCTTGTTCTGTTCTTGATTCATTCTCCAAAACACTCCCCCTAGGATTTATGGCACTAGCCATGCACTTGACAATCCTGTGTCCAAGGCTTCATGCGTTCCAAGCGACACAGTCTTAACTTATGTCCAAGGCTTCATGTGTCCCAAGCGACATAGTCTTAACCTGCATCTTAGGGCTTGCCCTTCGATATGGTCTGCTAACCTATGCCCAAGGCTTCATGAATTCCAACCAACATAGCCTGAAAACCTACATCCAAGGCTTCTTACATTCCAAGCGATATAGTCTAATCATGCATCAAGGGCTTGCCCTATGATACAGTTTGTATACATACGCTCAAGGTTTCATGTGTTCCAAGCAGCATAGTCTAGCATAGTCTAAGTCATGAACATATCGTACTGTGGGAGGTCTTAGGTGGTTCTTGATTCTTGGCTAAGGTAACTTACTCTCTTCTTGTTCCATCGTGGCCCTAGACTACTCCCCGTGATAGACCATAAAGGTCACATGGTCGGTGCATACATGAACATGGCATCTTGAAAATTTTTGGGTACCCATAACATGGTGCAGGGAATCTCATCTAGGTGAGGAAAACTTGAGGCCAAACATGACATCCTACAAAGAAAACATGGTGCAGGGCATCCCACCTAGAAGAGGAATTCTTGGGCCTCAGAAATCACCGCATGGTGGGAGGTCATGAGTCCCTTTGGACATGATTAGAATATTGTCTAGCATTCTTAAGTTTTTGTGTCTGAGGACCTTGGTCCCTTATCCTAGAGTGGTACCTAGCATTCTTCTTTCTTGGGTAATTGTAAAGCTTGTGTGGTGTTGTTCTTGGTTATCAATCTCGTAAGTTTCTAAGGTCCATAATTCCTTGAGGCATAAGTTTTAACTTGCATTTGTAACCATATGAACCTATCTTAGCGTGAGTTGTTCTAGAAGGCCATAGATTCCTAGGGAGTTTTTTGGAGGGTTCTAGAACAGACTTAACTCTTGTACGGTTTCCTTTAGGTGTTTCTTGGATCCTAACTTGGTTTAGGTTCCAAACTTGCTCCAATCAACTTGAACCATCAAACATATCTTCATCTCCTTCATAATAGACCTTATAAGATGTAGCAAATCATTTGGAGCACATATAGACCTTGAATTTCATAAGTAGTCCAAGAGGCATTTTGGTCATTTTATCCCTAATTCTTGGTTTCTCTACTTAACGTATTCCAATGTCTTTCAAAATTCACCACATCATCAAACATCATAAAATAAGAACCGTCGTAGGAATTCTCAATTTGAAGGAAAAGGAACCGTCGTAGGAATTTGAAACTTACCCCCAATTTGAGCCTGAAACGAATTTCCATCAATTGGGCACGTTCCTGAGGTTATTTCTCTTCGTGGTCTTCTATGGAAACATTCCTTGGAGATGCAGAAACCTATTGAGGTCGTCCTTGCTCGACGAATTATCGTGTATCCTTGGATTGGATTTTTGAGTTTTCCTTGAAGCTTTTTAATGGCGGATTGGATTGGGGGATGGTTTCTAGGCACTTTCAGCACTCAATTTCTTCATAGAACTTGTGGGTAATCTTGCTTAGAAGTGGTAGGAACAAGTTTGAAGGGATATAGTGGAGAATTGCTCTCGAATTTGGAAGAAATCCAAGAGTAGGAGACCCAAAATCTAGACGCTTATTGCCTACGATTGGGAGCTCGACCTTGCTCGAGTTTTGTTCCAAACTATTGCCCCAACTTCAGACTTTATAGGGGAAGCTTAAACCGACATGAGAGCTTCAAAATTTTCGTGATTTAGAAATTGAACTTTCTGGATAATTCGTCAGAAATATCTACTCCGATCAGAACCTTACCGGCCTTGGTTTTGACTCTTAGAGTTAATGGATGTGATGATCCGTGAGTGTTCTAGAATATATCCAATTTTGGAGGAGATACACCCGTTGAGAGTCAAAATTCGATGGATTTTGTGCAGATGGTCACTGTTGACCATCTTATTGTTGCCAGAATGGCAGTTTCGTAATTATCCATTTCTTCAGGGGTAATTTGATAATTTGTCACTTGTAGAATATTTTATTATTATTTTTCTAAAAAATATCGATAATTTTCCTAAAAAATTTATCCCTTCCGGGTCATTTTTTACTTGAGCTTCTTGAAATTCCCTCTAGATAAAGAATTAAAAATCCGAAAGTTCCTTAAAAATTGGAAAAACGACCTTTTCATTCTTTTCGCTTATATTATCATTCTCATCCTTCTCAAAAGGCTTTAAGTCCTTAAAATTACTTCTTACGGTATCGAAATGACTTTCTTAAGACCCTTGTCCATACTCAATCCTAAGTTTCTTATATTTTTTTCTTTCTTTCTTATTCTCTAAATTTTAACTTAAAATATAAAACCATTTTTAAAACATTTTTTAAAAATGAAAAAAAAAAAATTAAAAGATGACATTCTTTGGGCTCCACAATCATCAATTTCTGACCGTTGATTCTGTAACATCTAGAAGAATGCTACTTTAATAATAAAGCTATCCATAGGAAATAATGAAACTCCAAACAGAACATATATTATTAAACCTAGTTTTTGACCAAATCCTAAATGCATCATGGATGGTCCTCCACTTAGGTACGTAGTTTAATGACCATTGCTTGCATTGTCCAAGCTTATAATGTTTTTAATTATTTATTTTTCCTCAATTATTTAACAAAGCTTAAATCTATTTTGAAAGTCTCTTTATCGTGCACGTGATTCAAACCTGTATTCATTTAGAGAGATCTATCGATCGTATAGTAGAGGTATTTAAAGAACCTGATGATTCAAAAAATTCGATCAACCCAATTCAACCAAACCCATACGGTTTGGATTGGACTATGAACTTATTTGGATTGAGTTGAGTTCAAATAAATGAAAATTTATGGATGGGTTGGTTCGAGGGTTCCCTTCAAGGTGCATCTTATTCGTATAGGTAGTAACTAAAATAAGTTACCCTAACTTTAGAGTTTCTTTTAGGGTTTAGGTTTTTAGGGTTTTAGGGTTTTAGGGTTTAGGGTTTTAGGGTTTAGGGTTTTAGGGTTTAGGGTTTTAGGGTTTAGAGTTTTAGGGTTTTAGGGTTTAGGGTTTTAGGGTTTTAGGGTTTATGATTAACACATTTAACTTTAGAGTTTCTATGATTGAACCATAATTTAATGTACACCTTGTTCGTGTAGATAGTAACTATCAATGTTTACAAGTATTTCTTAGCTATTATTTCGTATCCTCAAGGTCCCTCTAATTTGGATATGGTCTCAGTTCATTCATGTACCCATTCTATACTCGGATCACATGTGAGATCTAAAAGATTGGAAAGTATGGCTAAAAAAGATGAAATATTTAATAATTGCTACCTATACTTACAAGATACACATTTTTTTCGGTTCTTCAACCATAGGAACTCTAAAATTAAGCATGCTTAGCTTAAAACGATCTTATGTTGGAAGTTAACACAATTTTTTTTGTGGGAAACACTTACACTCATTATTAAAACCAATCGAAGAACATATTACAACACACTCTATAGAAACTACAATGCTATGTTTTGTTTCCGATGAAAAAGAAAAACTTAGTGTGGTTCACTACAAGAAATAATAGAAACGATAGCTTATGAAAAATGTTATCGTAAACTTTTAATAGCGTTTTTCGTACGTCGTGACAGCCCATATTATTAAAAGTCTGAGATTATATAATATAAACCACACATTGTGATCTTCTCTATGTACATTTGGTTCATAGTCAATTGTACATTTGATATATCTGAGAATTTGTTCCGTCAAGCGCATCCAAAATGAGGGTTCTTCGGACTTTGCATCTACGAGCTAATGATTCCATCAAATCCCTTTAGTTGATTCATGTAGATCTCTTAGTCCAACTCTTCGTCCAATAAAGCTTTCTTCACATTCATCTACTATAACTTCCAATTTTTACTTGTCGCACGTGCCGATCCAACCTGCAGAAACTCACTACTAATAATTTCAATAAATTATTCCTGATGTGGAAGATCAGGTTAGTTATTACGCAACTGTCTACCGTAATATGATATTGTCTATCTCATTGTTTTACTTTTTATTTTCTCTCATTTATGATGGAATGTAAACATTTTTTTTTTTTTTTTTGAAATTATTAGATGTTTTTTGAAATCGTTTTTTTAATAATAAAATATTCAAATTTGTTAAGTTATATTTTAGTATTTATTATACATCTCNAAAAAAAAAAAAAAAAAAAAAAAAAAAAAAAAAAAAAAAAAAAAAAAAAAAAAAAAAAAAAAAAACCTAAAACAAAGGGAAAAATAAATAGAAACATTATCAATATGACCGTTGGACGATTAATTTCAAAATCTAGAAACTAAGTTATAATATTAATTTTAAATTAGTGAAAAAAAAATTAATATGAATATTTTATTGCATTAGAAAAAGCACTCCCAATCATAAAAGGTTAAATTAATAATAAAAAAATATATATTATTCGTACTTTAACCTTAAAATTTAAAAAAAAAAAAAACATTAAAAATACTCTTAAATTCCGTGGGTATTTTTTAAATATGATAATGACGGTAAGAGTATTTTTTGAACTTTTTAAAAACATTGAAGGTTATTAACAAATAGATACATAGATACCCCTTCAACACAGCATAGGTCATCGAAAGAATCTTAGAGACCCATCAAAGCACGAAAATTCGAAGAGTGCATAACTGCATGGATAAGCTCACACTTGTTAGATGAACACGACTCTCCACAATGGTATGATATTGTCCACTTTGAGCATAAGCTCTCGTGCCTTTACATTGGACTTCCCCAAAATACATCATACTAATGGAGAGAGTATTCTTTGATTATAAACCCATGATCATTCCTAAATTAGTTAACGTGGAACTTTCATCATCGAACAACCACTAACCCGTCAATTTTGGATCCAATTAAAAGGTATCGGGAAGGAATTGGAATGTAATAATATCAATTCATACAGATACAGAAGAAAAGGTTTTCTATTGATTCAAACACTGTACCTGCGGGATAGGGATCGAGAAAGAAGATAAAAACGAAGATTACACATAGTACCTTTAATCGAAAAATCAATCTGATTTATTTCGTACCTTTAGCTCAATAAAAAAATGGGTCGGGACGGGAAGTAAAAAAAAATGATAAAATTAATCTCTTCTCTCTCCTTGAAAAGGTAATTTCTTTGTCTAGGTGTTTACACAAGAATCAATAAAGTGATTGGGGATATTTGGAAGACAAGCAACCAAAAGACAGGGAAAAAGTGGATTTGGGTATGTCTGAATGTTGGGAAGGGAAGTCAGTAGTTACTTACTTATTCACTGTTGTTGTTCCTTAAAGTGTTGGAGAAAACAGACCAAAATACTGTCTTCTTCAACTCACCTTTTCAATCTTTGTTGGATTTCATTCAAACCTTTAAAGCTCTCATAAAACCAACTCCTATCTTTTACCTTCCTTTAAGTCATCTTTCTTTCTACATTTTTAACCAAGGTTAAATAAATTATGTTTTTTAACCATAGTTTTCGATTTAGTTGAGTTGAGTTGGATTGTAAAAATCTTTTGACTCAACTTGAAATGCTGGATGGGTGACCCGAACCATTCGAATAAAGTTAACAATCTCACCCAACTCGACCCTTTATTTTCAGGTGGGCAGGGTTGGATTATTTTTAGTTATTTAAAAAAATCTACTCATCCACGATACATGGTACGTTAATAACTAAGATTAATAAAATTCAAATATCAAATATTTACGAGACGAAACATATCACTAATATTAGTTACAAATGTTAAATATTTTTAATCTTTTTAAAAGTATGGTAGAGTTGGGATTGGTTGGGTTTGGTTGGGTTGTAACCCTATTTTCGAGTTGGATAGATGGGTCCGACAAAAAAAAGTCAATCCACAAACCGAACTGAATTTTTTGTTTTCCAAAAATTCAACCCAACCTATATTTTATAACTTGAGTTGGATAATCCGAGTTCTGCACCAAGTCGGGAGGAGAAACTTAGGCGAAATTTCTTGTACTGTTCCCTTATGACATCTCCCGCCAAAGAGAGAACATGGCAACTTATTCTACAACATGGGTCTGTTACGCATAATTCCCATATGTAGCGTTTGTTCCTAAGTGAAGAAGGTAAATTAATGGACTTCGGCTCGAAGGAAGCTCTCCGGTAAAGGGTTGTCATGTCCTATTATACTGTCTTTATAAAAACGTCTTTCGTAAAAAAGGAAGAAGAGGAAGGGTTGACATGTCCTATTATACCGTCTTTATAAAAACGTCTTTCATAAAAAAGGAGAAAGAGGGGTGTCGTGATCGAGTCGATCTTATGAACACTAACCTAAATTAAAAATGGATGTAAAACAACGTGTAAAATTGTTTATTTTCTTTGTCGGATGTATGGGCAGTCCACCGAGTTTGTCTGTTGATTAAAAGAATAAATAAAAGTATACTCACGAGACGAGTCGGGTCGGGTCGGGTCGGGTCGGGTCGGGTCGGGTCGGGTCGGGTCGAGGGATTTGTCCGGTAGTGAGTAAAGAGAGTGAGAAGGAAGGTTCGAAAAATTGGAGTACAGCAAATGTTGAGTTAAGAGAGAAGGCCAATAATTCACTTCTCTTCTGTCTGACACCCAAGCAAGCCATTAAAACAGGGATATACTTGTCCCCACAACCAAACACTACCTAAACCTCTCTCTCTCCTCTCTCTCTCTCTCTCTCCAAATCGAACATGAAGAACATGCCTTTCTTTCACCTACCCATTTTGTCTCTAATCTTTTGGTAACTTTCAATTATTGTGTTTTTTTAGACATGTGAGCACCACCCTATCATCACCATGTATCACTTACAAGAAGTAGACACGGGTCGGGTCCTGAACAGACGTATCTGTTTTATTAAAATATGTTTTTCTTATTCAGAATAAGAGTCGAGATGAATTTTTTCAAGGTAAAGACTAATTCATATTGTTGTCGATCTCTTGCGAGCTCAATATGGTTCAATTCAACATTTTCTGTCACTTCTAGCTACGAAAATGCATGGGATTCGACTCATGAAGCAAGTTTGAGTTCATCCACGGCAACAATAAGAAGAAAGTTTGGAGAGGTCTAATAAGGTATGAGGTTTAGTGTCACGGTTATGCTGGTCCAAGATGTGTTTTGTGTGGCCGCACGCCCATGTTTGTTTCAAAAATCTTTTTACTTTGTTTTCATATCAGCTAATTGTTTGTTATTTCGTTATTATGATTTGTGTTAGGACTCTTTGTCAAAATTACGTCTACTTTGAGCTAAATGTACTACAGGGGGACTAAGTAGTCATCAAACCTTCTTCTAATGAGGCGGTGTGAAACTCTTTGGCCTACATGTATTAATGCAATTGACATCTACAGTGTTTTCTTCTTAAATGTTTTCAATTTATTTTTATCTCACGTTTTATAAAAGTATTTTCTCTCAAAATATAAGTTGAGATTAAAGACAATGTTGAGATTGTCGGTACGACTAAATTGATCATTAGGTTAGAACAAGTGTCGCACAATCGTTATTCCACTGCTAAAAAAGTGTGATTGTGACTAATGTTATCGAAGGCAATGTCGGGTACAAAGCAAATGGCTAAATTGCATGTTCATTTTATTGAAAGCCCACTAGTGGAGGTCGAATAACTAGCTAGTTCACACAATGCCATGTTGAAACTAAACAACAGGTTGACTGAACTATAGATGTCATCATGGTAAAGATAACCGAAATGAATACGGTAGTGAATTTGACCATACAAATTGTAGAGACCAAACCCCAAGTCAAATTCACGTCAGGTTCAATAATTTGAAGATTCTATAACCTAAGCATTCGATGGGAACTGCTATGCAAAAGAACTTGAAAATTCATCTTTGATGTCAAACAATACTTGAAGACCATAGGAACTTGTTCAAAAAAGTTGAAAGTTACCCTAGCTATAATGCATCTCGTAGGTGCTCTAAGGTGAACGATATTCAAAATGGGTTATACAACACATTAATTCATGCGAAGACCTCAAGAAGAAGTTGAGAATTCAATTCTTCTAAAAAAATGTTGAATTTATCGTAAAGAAAAAAATTGCAAGAATTGAAGCGAGAAATGAGGGATTATGTCAAGTCGTTTTTAGCTTTGGTGCTAGACATGAGAGATATGTTTCATAAGGAAAAAGTATTCTACTTTATCAAGGAAAAGGGGCTTTCAATCACCCCACAACACTAGGAGAAGACCTTTCAAGTTTACGAGTTAGAGAAGTGAAATCTCAAACAAACCAAATGGAGGGATTGATAGACCAAAGGGGGAATATATAGGCCTCTTAAAAGTATAAATATTGTCCCATCTCGAGGGTCTTACCCCCGAGGAACTAAAAGACCTGGAAGCCAAACCGATAGTAGAGAAGGAAGAGGGTCACGACACTCCAAAGAATAGGAGCATTGAAATTCTTGTTAGTCATACAAAAGAAGATTGATTCAAAAGAAGTGTTCGAGAAAAGGCAGATATTTGTTGTTAACTTAAAGACCCTACTCATTGTGAGCGATTCAAAAGAAGTATCCGAGAAAGGGTTGATGTTTGTACCATCTTGAGCAACTAAGGTCTAACCCACAATTTCATATCCGATCAAGAAGCTCGTAGATTGAAACTAAAAATAGAGACACTAGAAAGATGAAATTTGTTAACTTAGAGACCCTACTCATCTTGGGAGTCTCCAAAAGAGTCTATTTGAATTGGAAATTTGGTTGAGAGAGATGAATCTAATTGTGTTCGTAGGAATAACTTTGATGTTGTAACGACTCGAAATTGTCTACTTAATTTAAGATCACTACTGTATACATATCCTAAACATTGAATGTGAAAGACTTCATTTGAATTCCATAAAACATAACCTTTATCTTAAAACACGACCATGGACTTACATGTTTCGAAAACATCTTTAAAACGACATAACAAAAGAAATGTTAGTTGAAAGTTAAACAATGATGAGAGGAGGAACACTATTCTAGAAAGGAAAGGAAACTTAGCTGAGTTTGATTTCAAGTTCCAACGTAAAACAATGAGCAATTAGGCAGCTGATACCTTAAGTCGAAAGGGTGAACATGTTGCCCTGTGCATGTTAGCTCACATCCATATTAGCAAGATTGATGGCTCTATGCGTGACCTTATTAGAGTACACTTCTAAAAAGATCTTTTTCCAAAGGCGGTTGTTGAACTAGCTAAAACCGGACAGATGAGACTGTTTTGGGTCAAAGGAGTCTTATTTCTAACCAGAGGAAACAAGCTAATATGTCCCAAGGTTGGACCTAAAGAGCAAACTTATACATGAATGTCACTATACTTCATAAGTCGATCACCGAGAGTGGTAACGAGCTTATGCTCGGTTAAAAAAAGGATTAGCCAAATATGCGAAATGACATTATGTAGTACATTTAGATATGTCGCATTTGCCAATAAGAGAAAGTTGAAAAGACCAAGTGTCAGGGTTCCTCGATCCTTTGCTAGTACCGATAAGACCTGAGAAAAGCGTGTTGTTGGATTTAATCACAAGCCTCCCGAAAGTAGGAGAACGTGAAACCATCTTGATTATCATACACCAGTTTCCAATGTATGCCACTTACGTCCCCACACCCAAACATTGTTCAACTGAATTGACAGCTTAGTTGTTCAAATATTGGGAAGTTGTGGAGCATTTTCAGTGAGGATCATTAAGGATAGAGATGGTCGATTCATCAACACGTTCCGAAAAGAGTTATTTTGGTTCTTTCAAGCTACCACCCAAACCAATGGACAAATAGAAGGATTCAAAAGAATTTGGTTCAGTTGCTAAATGCACCCCGATTTTGTTTTGATTGTTAAACAAGTTCATCTACGGGAAAGAGCCACTTTAAGATCGTGAGTGGAAGATAACCATTAATGTCACATCTTAAAAAAACATTATTAATCCCATGAACCCGGCATCACACTGTACCATGTGGGCGTGGCCCCTTCCATGAGCTTGATTTCAATTTAATCCTTCCCTCCTACTTGAATTATCGTCGTTGGTATGAACTCGATCATCAATCCTCAAAGCTTTTAAATTTGGGACATTGTAATTGGACGTTGAAGTAAAGTTTAAGACTCTGTTTTAGTAGGTAACACATCTCATCCTAACTAAACATGCTTATCAAAATAAAGATATGGCCTACGGTATGGAAACATGCATTATCCATCAATCAACTCAATTATGATTGATATCAAATAACGCGTCTAGGATGCCTCCTTTCCAAGTTGTTCACAACGGTTAAGTGCTTCGTTTCATGTACGTATTTTTCAATACAACGTTCTTTATATATATATATATCTTGATGAACACTTAACCAATTCAACGATGATAAAAGCATTACAAGTCGATTTAGGAAAAAACTGTATACCGAAAATAATGGATACGAAAATTTTTAATTTATCAATATGTATGGGTATAAGCATGGACTTAAAACAATTGTTAAGCAAATTTAGAATATTCGGGCGGTCTTTAATCTATTTGCTCTAGTTTTTCAACGGCTGAATCTGTTTCGTAAAGTCTGCTATGACTCGGGCAAGGCTTGTCGGAGGAAAAAATCCTTAGAGTTTATAGAGAATGTAACGATCCAGATCCACCGCTAGCAGATATTGTCCTCTTTGGGCTTTCCCTTTCGGGCTTCCCCTCAAGGCTTCCCCAACCAATGTGGGACATCACAATCCACCCCCCTTCGGGGCCCAGCGTCCTCGCTGGCACTCGTTCCTTTATCCAATCGATGTGGGACCGCCCCCAAATCCACCCCCCTTTGGGGCCCAGCGTCCTTACTGGCACACCGCCTCATGTCTACCCCCCTTCGGGGAACAACGAGAAGGCCAGCACATCGTCCGGTGACTGGCTCTGATACCATTTGTAACGACCCAGATCCACCGCTAGCAGATATTGTCCTCTTTGGGCTTTCCCTTTCGGGCTTCCCCTCAAGGCTTTAAAACGCGTCTGCTAGGGGAAGGTTTCCACACCCTTATAAAGGGTGATTTGTTCTCCTCCCCAACCAATGTGGGACATCACAATCCACCCCCCTTCGGGGCCCAGCGTCCTCGCTGGCACTCGTTCCTTTATCCAATCGATGTGGGACCGCCCCCAAATCCACCCCCCTTTGGGGCCCAGCGTCCTTACTGGCACACCGCCTCATGTCTACCCCCCTTCGGGGAACAGCGAGAAGGCCAGCACATCGTCCGGTGACTGGCTCTGATACCATTTGTAACGACCCAGATCCACCGCTAGCAGATATTGTCCTCTTTGGGCTTTCCCTTTCGGGCTTCCCCTCAAGGCTTTAAAACGCGTCTGCTAGGGGAAGGTTTCCACACCCTTATAGAGGGTGATTTGTTCTCCTCCCCAACCAATGTGGGACATCACAGAGAATTTCCTAGAGAAAAAAATCCCGAGAGTTTGGACATCCGTACTTAGATTCTATGATTTTGACTTATTTATCCTTATTATCGTCTGTCATTACTACTTTGAGGGTAATACGTCTTTAGCTTTGTCGTCTAACATGACAATTTTGCCCTCAATTAAGTCGTTGTTGAGTCATCTCATAACTTTCCCACTACGATCAGACTTATCTAATGTCGCTATTACTAATACTCACTTTTAACTTGCTCGAGTTTCTTTTTATTCGCAAAATATATATTTTAAAATTTGATTCATAATCTCTTATAATAATATTTTATAACTTATTATTTTAAATACTCAAAGTTAGATCATTTTGATAAATAAATAAATAATAAAGGAGAACATTTAATTCAATTCTTCCTTTTCTCGTGAAAATATGAAGAAGGTGGGACCCACAAATTATTACATCACTCCGAGTTATATTAAATGACATTAAATTATGACAACATGTATGGAATGATCGGAGTTATGTCCGAATTTAGTGTAACGTAATCAGTTAATATTTTTCTTTTATGATTTGATTAGTAATATATTTTATTTTATTTTCAATATTTAGTTAGTTTATATTTTTCTTATTTGTATGTATTAGTTGGTAGCTTGTATCTTATTTAAACGTTGTGAATATGAATGAAGATAGAACGTTCGATTACTCAAATTTACTTCCACAACCAATAAAATAGCTCTTTATTTAGCTCACACTAACCCACCAACATCTTTTCTTTTTTAACATTACCCAAAATTTTAAAATCAAATAAAAACAATAAAGATTTTTAGTATCTTGAATCGGAACTTCAAATAGTCTCATCATAGTAACTTCGGCGGTTTTTGTGAGAGTCTCAATTGATTGTGGAAGAGAACGAAATACCCTTTATAAGGATGGGGAAATCTTCCCCTAACAGACGCGTTTTAAACCCTTGAGAGGAAGCTTGGAAGGAA
Source organism: Cucurbita pepo subsp. pepo (assembly GCF_002806865.2). Lineage (NCBI taxonomy): Eukaryota > Viridiplantae > Streptophyta > Magnoliopsida > Cucurbitales > Cucurbitaceae > Cucurbita > Cucurbita pepo. The sequence goes on along the minus strand of NC_036655.1, from coordinate 1,839,329 downwards.
AAGCCCAAAGAGGACAATATCGGCTAGCGGTGAATCTGGGCTGTTACAAATGGCATCAGAGCCAAACACCGGACTATGTGCCAATGAGGAGGTTATTCCCAGAAGGAGGATAGACATGAAACAGTGTGTCAGTAAGGACGTTGGACCCCAAAGGGGTAGATTTGGCAAGGGTCCCACATCGATTGGAGAAAGGGAAGAGTGCGAATGAGGACACTGGGCCCCGAAGGGGGTGGATTGTGATGTCCCACATTGTTTGGGGAGGAGAACAAAACACCCTTTATAAGACGTGTTTTAAAGCTTTGAGGAGAAGCCCGTAATGGAAAGCAAAAAAGAACAATATCTGCTATCAGTGAATCTGAGTCGCTACAGTTTTTCTCACTTTTATAATACTAAGATCGGAGACTAAAATAGACTAAAATGACCAAAATATCCCTTGACCAATTTTTTTTTTTTTTTATATATATATTTTACTATTTTTTTTTAATAATTTTTTTCTTTTACATTATCTTGAAACCAAACTATGTGCCACACACCAGACTACGTGCTCTGAGGAGGTTGTTCTTCGAAGGGAGTAGACATGAGAGGGTGTGCCAGTAAGGATGTTGGGCCCCAAAGGGGGTGGGATTTAGCGAGAGTCTCACATCAATTGGAGAAAGGAAAGAGTGTCAACAAGGACACTGGACCCCGAAAGGGGGTGGATTGTGATGTCCCACATTGTTTTAAAGCCTCGAGGGGAAGCCCATAAGGGAAAGCCCAAAAAATACAATATCTGCTAGCAGTCGATTTGGGCCGTTACAGAGTTTTTCTTCACTATCTCTCATTTTCTCACTTTTAAGTACCTAATTAAGATAAGAGACTGAAATGACCAAAATACCCCTTGACCTTTTTTTTTTTTTTTTTTTTACTATTTTTTTAATCATTTTTTTCTTTTACATTATCTTGAAGCCAAACTATGTGCCAGACACCAGACTATATGCCAGTGAGGAAGTTGTTATCCAAAAGGGGTAGACACAAGACGGTGTGCTAGTAAGGACGTTGAGTCTCAAAAGAGGGTGGATTTGGCGAGGGTCCCACATCGATTGTAGAAAGAAAGAAGTGCCAACGAGGACACCGGGCCTCGAAGGGGTGTAGATTGTGATGTCCCACATTGTCTGGGGAAGAGAACAAAACACCTCTTATAAAACGCGTTTTAAAGCCTTGAGGGAAAGCTCGTAATGAAAGCCCAAAAAAGGACAATATCTGCTAGCTTTATCATCACTTTTAAATACCTAATTAAGATCCGAGACTGAAATGACCAAAATATCCCTGACCGTTTTTTTAATATTTTTTACTATTTTTTTTTTAGTGATTTTTTCTTTTACATTATCTTGAAACCAAACTCCAATATTAAAATTAAAAAAAAAAAAAAAAGTTTTTTTTTTTTTTAAGCACCACCTGAATTTTTAAATCAAATAATAAAAAAAAAAAAAAAAAGAGATTTTTAAAAAGATATTTATTATTTAAAAAATATCTTCATTATTCTACTATTTAATTTAATAATTCCAATAATGCTAGATATTTTATATTCTTTTTTTCAAGAAAATAAATTCAAAATTAAAAAGACAGTACAATGGGACCCACCCATGGTTTTGTCTACATCTATGCTCCAGCTGTTAACACACTAACATATCTCTCTCCCTCCCAATTCAATAATTCAATTCGCTTTATATTATTTTTAATTAATTACAAAACGTACCCCGATTAAAAAAATATTTTAATGTCTATACCATCACAGTGTACGTTTCAGTGTCTCAATCATAAGAACTCCAAAATTAAGCTGAAATGACTCGTGTTTGGTCTGTGCTGATAGTGAAAAGTTAGTAATCTGACCATATTGCTAATTTGACCATATTGCACTGGAACCACTCATATTGCACTGGAACCACCCATATTGCACTGGAACCACTCCAAAATTAAGCTGAAATGACTTGTGTTTGGTCTGTGCTGATAGTGAAAAGTTAGTAATCTGACCATATTGCTAATTTGACCATATTGCACTGGAACCACTCATATTGCACTGGAACCACTCCAAAATTAAGCTGAAATGACTCGTGTTTGGTCTGTGCTGATAGTGAAAAGTTAGTAATCTGACCATATTGCACTGAAAGATTGGAAATGTTAGATGAACACGACTCTCATGACTTTGCTTTCGGCTTCCCTAAAAAGTTTCAGACCAATGGAGAGAGTATTCTTTGATTATAAACCCATGATTATTCCTTAAATTAGCCAATGTGGGACTTTCATCATCCAACAGGAGTCATTAGATGTCGAATTTAGATTCTCAATCTTTGACACAATCTGACTATATTGCACGGGAATATCGAAGTCATTAGGTGTCGAATTTAGATTCAGAATCTTTGACACAATCTGACTATATTGTACGGGAATATCGGAGTCATTAGGTGCCAAATTTAGATTCTAAATCTTTAGCACAATCTGACTGTATTGCACGGGAATATCGAAGTCATTAGGTGTCGAATTTAGATTCTGAATCTCTGACACAATCTGACTATATTGCACTAGAATATCGGAGTCATTAGGTGTCGAATTTAGATTCTGAATTTTTGACACAATCTGACTATATTGCACGGGAATATCGAAGTCATTAGGTGTCGAATTTAGATTCTGAATCTCTGACACAATCTGACTATATTGCACGGGAATATCAGAGTCATTAGATGTAGAATTTAGCTTCTGTATCTCGACACGAGATGTTACACTTTTAAAACGATTATTATTATTTTTTTTGTCCCCAAGCTTTTGTTTCATTTTCACTTTGGTCACATTTCACTTTCATGTTTGAAAATATGAAAAGAAAAATAAAATAGGTGCGTTTAAAGTTCACATCAATCATACATTTTTTGTAAATATCTCTTTTGTTCATATTGCTTTTTTGTGCATTATTTAAGTCAAACTTTTTAGTTAAAATTTAACCAAAAAATTGAAAGAAAAAAAAGAATTAAAGTTTTCGTAGAAATGCCCGAGTTGCAACTCGGGTCAAATAACGAACCTTTATAAAAAGGAGTCAACCATAAATTTTTTTAGTTGAATTTGGGTTGATCAATTTTTTGAGATTCTCGAGTTTTTTAAACGTGTTCTTGAAGGGGGTGTGACATACTGCAACCCGATATTGTTCTCTTTGGGCTTTCCACGTACCCTTATAAAGGGTGTTTTGTTCTCCTCCCCGACCAATGTGGGACATCACAATCCACCCCCCTTTGGGGCCCAGTATCCTCGCTGACACTCGTTTCTTTCTCCAATCGATGTGGGACTCCACCAAATCCACCTCCTTTAGGGCCAGCGTCCTTACTAGCACACCGTCTCGTGTCTACCCCCTTTGGGGAAGAGCGAGAAGGCTGACATATCGTCCGATGTCTGGCCCTGATACCATTTGCAACAGTCCAAGCACATCGCTAATAGATATTGTCCTATTTGAGCTTTCCCTTACGGGCTTCTCCTCAAGGCTTTAAAACGCGTCTGTTAGGGGAAGGTTTCCACACACGTTTATAAAGGGTGTTGTGTTCTTCTCCCCAACCAATGTGGAACATTACAATCCACCCCGTTTGGGACCTAGTGTCCTCACTAGAACTCGTTCCTTTCTCCAATCGATGTGGGACCCCACCAAATCCACCCCCTTTAGGGCCAACGTTCTTACTAGCACACCGTCTCGTGTCTACCCCCTTCGGGGAAGAACGAGAAGGCTGACACATCATCCAGTGTCTGGTCCTGGCACACCGCTAGCAGATATTGTCCTCCTTGGACTTTCCCTTACAAGCTTCCCTACAAGACTTTAAAACGCGTCTGTTATGAGAAGGTTTCCACACACGTTTATAAAGGGTGTTTTGTTCTCCTCCCCAACTAATGCCGAACATCACAATAGTATTTAAACCGATTTTTCATTATTTAAATTCAACTCATTCAAACAGTACCCATCAATCAGATTTTTTTGAACACTACTGACTAAAATAAAACGTTGACTATTTTTGTGTCGGGTCAAAGTATGAATTTGAGGAGAGAATAAATATGCATGTGTTTGTTTCTTGAAAATGAGGAAGCAATGGACAAACCCATATAACTAATGGTTTCTCCACTACCAAATTGCTTCTATTTATATTATTTTTTTAAAATAAATAAATAAATAAATAATAAAAATTAAAATGGAAGAATTTAATATGTCACATCACTACATCTTTTTCTTATTAAATTTTTCACTTAAATTCAACGCGTTTTGGTATACCTAAATCACCAACAAATTTAATGAAAATATAACTCTATTTTATATTAAATAATTTCATAGTATATTCAAAAACTATATTATAAATTGTAGTTACATTAAATATTTGGTTGAATATATATTATTATTATTAGATAAAACAAAGAAAATAGCGAATCAAATTATCTGATTGATTTGACCCGACACAAAAATAGTCAACGTTTTATTTTAGTCAAGAGTGTTCAAAAAATCTGACCGATTTGTACCGTTTGAATGAGTTGAATTTAAATAAATGAAAAAACGGTTTAAATACTGTTATGATGTTTCACATTGGTTGGAGAGGAGAATAAAACACCATTTGTAAAGGTGTGTGGAAACCTTCCCCTAGTAGACACGTTTTAAAGCCTTGAGGGGAAGCCAGTAAGGGAAAGCTTAAAGAGGATAATATATACTGACGGTGGATCTGGGCCGTTACAAATGGTATCAGAGCTAGACAACGGACGATGTGTTAGGTCGTGTGCCAGTAAGGAGGCTGGTCCCGAAGGGGAGTGGATTGTGATGTCTCACATTGGTTGGGGAGGAGAACAAAACACCATTTATAAGGGTGTGGAAACCTTCCCCTAGCAAGCGCGTTTTTAAAGCCTTGAGGGAAAGCTCGAAGAGGACAATATCTGCTAGCGGTGGATCCGGGAGGAGACCAAAACACCATTTATAAGGGTGTGGAAACCTTCCCCTAGCAGACGCGTTTTTAAAGCCTTGAGGGGAAGCCCGAAAGGGAAAGCCCGAAAGGGAAAGCCTAAAGCGTCATCGCTGACACTCGTTCCCTTTTCCAATCGATGTGGAACTCCTCAATCTACCCCCTTCGGGCCCCAACGTCCTTGTTGGCACACCGCCTCGTATCCATACCCTTTGAAGCTCAGCCTACTCGCTGGCACATCACAGATGTCTGGCTCTAATACCATTTGTAACAACTCAATCCCACCGCCAGTAGATATTGTTTTCTTTGAGCTTTTCCTTTCAGCCTTCCCCTCAAGATTTTTAAAACGCGTATGCTAAGGGGAGACTTCTACACCCTTATAAAAAATGATTCGTTCTCCTCCCCAACCGATGTAGGATCTCACAATCCACCCCCTTCGGGGCCTAGCATCCTCGCTAACACTCATTCCCTTCTCCAATCGATGTGGAACTCCTCAATCTATCATCTTCGGGCCCCAGCGTCCTTGTTGGCACACCACCTCGTATCCATACCCTTTGGAGCTCAGCCTACTCGCTGGTACATCACAGATGTCGAGCTCTACTACCATTTGTAACAACTCAATCCCATCGCGAGTAGATATCATCTTCTTTTGGCTTTTCCTTTCGACCTTCCCCTCAAGATTTGTAAAACGCGTATACTAAAGGGAGGCTTCTACACCCTTATAAAAAATGATTCGTTCTCCTCTCCAACCGATATAGTATCTCACAATCCACCCCCCTTCAGGGCCTAGCATCCTCGCTAACACTCGTTCCCTTCTCCAATCGATATGGAACTCCTCAATCTACCCCCTTTGGGCCCCAACGTCCTTGTTGGAACACCGCCTCGTATCCATACCCTTTGAAACTCAGCCTACTCACTGGCACATCACATATATCTTGCTCTAATACCATTTGTAACAACTCAATCCCACCGTTAGTAGATATTGTCTTCTTTGGGCTTTTCCTTTCGGCCTTCACACGTATGCTAAAGAGAGGTTTCTACACCCTTATAAAGAGTGTTTCGTTCTTCTCTCCAACTGATGTAGGACCTCACATCGTGTATGTCGGAGACTGAAATTAATTTTTATAATAAAAAAAGAAAAAAAGGAGTAGTTGATTAGTCAAAGTTGGGAAGGGTCCCAAAGCTCACCATCTCTCATCCCTATAAAGTTATAATAAAAATGAGGCTGTCAATTCCTTTTTTGTCCCTATCCCCATCCCCACTTTACACCTCATTATAAACATTTTTTATTATTTATTTTTTCTTTTTCTCTCATTTTCTCTCATTTTCTTAAGACGGCGATTGAGGAGTAATCAAATTTGTATAATTTTAAGTTCACATTTCTTTCCTCATTCCACACTACCGACCGTAACCATGAGACTTTTCGGGATACTTAACGTGTTAACTACAGCACTGCACGGGTCGATACGTACAGCGCCTAGTATCCATCGTTTACGGCTAGGATTACTGGGTATATAATCTCATTCGTTTTGACTTTGTCCGTGTCAACGAACAATTCGAAATGCCTTGACTTTTTTAGAACAGGTCCGAGTTCGAAGCACCTTTTTTACACTATTTCGAAAACCCAAGGNAGGTGTGGTGAATTAAGCAAACATTCTTAATTGGGTCTAACGACTGCTCAATCAAATCTAATTCAATCCACGAACACTTCAATTTTCTTTTTCTCTCCTTTTTCAGATCTTTTTATTTTTATTTCTTTTTTTTTTTTTATCTGTTTTTCTACTTACTCGGGATTGAGGATTTGAATTGCTTTACTTTTTTTATGTTTTAATTATTTTNGTGATTTGTTCTCCTCCCCAACCAATGTGGGACATCACAATGGCTCAAAGACGACAATATCTGCTAACGGTGGATCTGGGTCGTTACAAATGGTATCAGAGCCAGTCACCGGACGATGTGCCGATCTTCTCCCTGTTCCCCGAAGGGGGGTAGACACGAGGCGGTGTGCCAGTAAGGACGCTGGACCCCAAAGGGGGGTGGATTTGGGGGCGATCCCACATCGATTGGATTCGAAAGGGAGGGAGAGCCAACATAGCCTCTCTCATTTTCTTCCTAATCAACCCTTCATCCTTCACAGAAACCCTAACCTCAGAATCCTCATGAGCGTTCCCATAAAAAATATACAGAATCTCGAGAAAACTATTGACCTTCTGCAGATATTTACCTTTTGAATCTGGGTGCCGCACTCGCCTCTTTGCCAACCAGCTCTTCTTGCTGCCCTTCTCACTAAAATTGGCTCATTCACCCAATGTGGCGACTCTTTCAGCTTCAACATTATCTTTGTGCTCTAGGTTTCCCCCTTCTACTTCTTGGGTTACACATATTCTTGTCGAAGCCAAGGCAACATTGCCGCTGAGCGACAATCCCTCTACAATTTTCGATCGACAAGCAAGTGTTTCTCTATGCATCCTCTGAACCAGATTGTTGATTATAAATAGAGAACTCTCGCACACCATTTAGGTGTGGTGAATTAAGCAAACATTCTTAATTGGGTCTAACGACTGCTCAATCAAATCTAATTCAATCCACGAACACTTCAATTTTCTTTTTCTCTCCTTTTTCAGATCTTTTTATTTTTATTTCTTTTTTTTTTTTTATCTGTTTTTCTACTTACTCGGGATTGAGGATTTGAATTGCTTTACTTTTTTTATGTTTTAATTATTTTTAATTTTTTTAATTTTTTTTAAAGCCAATTTTAATCATTGCTTTTTACACACCTGTCTCGAAACTGGCATGCTATTGAAATGTTGTGTTTTGTTGTCTCTCACCACCTTTTGATTCTCTTTCTTCCTTCCAAACTTTAATTATTTTGTTGTAATGTATGAGCTTGTAACGTGTATGGTTTCATTCTTTCACTTTAAAACGACGTTAGTTTGTATATAATAATAAGTCTAGGTTGATCTAAGATTTTAGAAAGTCGGATCGTTATAGTTGGTACTAGAGCTTAGTGTATAGTTTTTGTAGATTGCTTACGTTGNGTGTGGAAACCTTCCCCTAGCAGATGCGTTTTAAAGCCTTGAGAGCGAGCCCGAAAGGAAAAGCCCAAAGAGGACAATATCTGCTTGCGGTGGATCTGGGTCCTTACACAAGGACTCAATCGTATGGATACGTAAAATACAGGATTTCCAATCGAAAGGGAGGGAGAGCCAACATAGCCTCTCTCATTTTCTTCCTAATCAACCCTTCATCCTTCACAGAAACCCTAACCTCAGAATCCTCATGAGCGTTCCCATAAAAAATATACAGGATTTCCAATCGAAAGGGAGGGAGAGCCAACATAGCCTCTCTCATTTTCTTCCTAATCAACCCTTCATCCTTCACAGAAACCCTAACCTCAGAATCCTCATGAGCGTTCCCATAAAAAATATACAGAATCTCGAGAAAACTATTGACCTTCTGCAGATATTTACCTTTTGAATCTGGGTGCCGCACTCGCCTCTTTGCCAACCAGCTCTTCTTGCTGCCCTTCTCACTAAAATTGGCTCATTCACCCAATGTGGCGACTCTTTCAGCTTCAACATTATCTTTGTGCTCTAGGTTTCCCCCTTCTACTTCTTGGGTTACACATATTCTTGTCGAAGCCAAGGCAACATTGCCGCTGAGCGACAATCCCTCTACAATTTTCGATCGACAAGCAAGTGTTTCTCTATGCATCCTCTGAACCAGATTGTTGATTATAAATAGAGAACTCTCGCACACCATTTAGGTGTGGTGAATTAAGCAAACATTCTTAATTGGGTCTAACGACTGCTCAATCAAATCTAATTCAATCCACGAACACTTCAATTTTCTTTTTCTCTCCTTTTTCAGATCTTTTTATTTTTATTTCTTTTTTTTTTTTTATCTGTTTTTCTACTTACTCGGGATTGAGGATTTGAATTGCTTTACTTTTTTTATGTTTTAATTATTTTTAATTTTTTTAATTTTTTTTAAAGCCAATTTTAATCATTGCTTTTTACACACCTGTCTCGAAACTGGCATGCTATTGAAATGTTGTGTTTTGTTGTCTCTCACCACCTTTTGATTCTCTTTCTTCCTTCCAAACTTTAATTATTTTGTTGTAATGTATGAGCTTGTAACGTGTATGGTTTCATTCTTTCACTTTAAAACGACGTTAGTTTGTATATAATAATAAGTCTAGGTTGATCTAAGATTTTAGAAAGTCGGATCGTTATAGTTGGTACTAGAGCTTAGTGTATAGTTTTTGTAGATTGCTTACGTTGTGACGTGCGATACTATTAGTTTGGTGAGTTTATTCTTATGAGTTTTAGCAGAAATTGGTTACAACTTTAGTGCTTACTACGGCGACTGGGTCGAGAAGATTCGTGGTATATGGCGATGTCTTAAAGAAAGGTTTAGTGGGTTGACGTGCGATACTATTAGTTTGGAGAGTTTATTCTTACGAGTTTTAGCAGAAATTGGTTACAACTTTAGTGCTTACTACGGCGACTGGGTCGGGAAGATTCGTGGTATATGGCGACGTCTTAAAGAAAGTTTTAGTGGGTTGACGTGCGATACTATTAGTTTGGTGAGTTTATTCTTATGAGTTTCAGCGGAGATTGGTTACAACTTTAGTGCTTACTACGGCGACTGGGTCGGGAAGATTCGTGGTATATGGCGATGTCTTAAAGAAAGGTTTAGTGGGTTGACGTGCGATACTATTAGTTGGGTGAGTTTATTCTTATGAGTTTTAGTGGAGATTGGTTACAACTTTAGTGCTTACTACCGCAACTGGGTTGGGAAAATTTGTGTATATGACGATGTCTTAAAGAACGGATTTGGATGTGTTCTTATGCAATATGGTACGGTTGTAGTTTGTGCATCTTGTCAGTTGAAAGACTATGAGTGTAATTACTCCACACATGATTTAAAGATTTAAAGGCATTACCTGTACAGGGTGAAAGCTAAATCTTCACGGACCATAGAAGTCTAAAATATCTTTTCATATAGACAAAAAAAACTTAACACGAGACAGCTTAGGTGATTGCAGGTCGTAAATGAATGCAGTGACAGACACGTTGAGAAGGAAGTCGACCACACTTGAACTTTGATCATCGAATTAGTTTCTAAACGTATATATTTAGAACATGTCGAATGGCTCGAATGCAATCAAACCCATAGTGAGGTAGAACTGTACTTCATTGAGTGTTGACATTTGATAAGGAACTCTTACGACAAGGACGATTGTGCATGTTAGAAAGTGTACATGGAGGAGGTACTGACAGAGGCCCATAGCTCGCAGTTTTCGACACATTCCAACAATATCAAGATGTATCAAGACCTAAAATACGTCGCTTATAGCTTGTAATTAGCAGACTCACAAAATTGATACATTTCATATCACGTAAGTCTTCTTATCGTGTAGACAATTGGGTACAACTCTATATGAAAGAGATTGTCGGTGGAGTATCGATGCCTATTGTGTTTGATTGAGATCTGTAGTTCACATTGACGTTTTGGCAGAGCCTTCAGACGGCACTAAGTACACAGTGTGAGTTCAGTATCGTTTTTCACATGCAAACAGATGGTCGACCTGAACATCTAAAGTTGATTCAGACTACGAACAAGGTTGTACAAACAATCAGACCACGTATGTCTTTTGTCTAAAGTAGACAAAACAGCTGCATTGATGTATGACGTAAGAACTTAGACTTTGAGGTGTCCTACGGTTCGGACATAAAGGGAAGACAAGTTAGCACTTCATCGATCCATTTCAGATACTCGTTGGAGTAGACGAGAACAATAACGTAAGTCGTACTTGATTCCATCCTGATAAACTTACTAATCGTTATTGGTCAAACTGAGTTGACTTGATTAGACTATTTTAGTCCCGGTGGATATTTTTAAAATGTTATCAATTTCCGAGATAATTGATGAGAGATTAAAAAAATAATAAAAACAAAAGCAAGAGTAACATGAATGGATTAGGATTGACATTAGCAAAATTCCAAATTTTCTTGAATTATTAAAACCAATAATAAATGGAAAATTCCAAGAAATAGGAGAACCAATTGCCAAAAACAAAATTGGCTTCACATGGCTTAACCTCTGGCCATTTTTAATTTTTTTTTTTTTTTCTAAAATATTAATTCTTTTTAAAAAAATTAAAATGGTGGTATTTGTGTCGTGTTTCGAAGGGACGATGTTAGATGAACACGACTCTCCAGGTATGAGAGGAGAATAAACCGCCATTTATAAGGATGTGGAAACCTTCCCCTAGCAGACGCGTTTTAAAGTCTTGAGGGGAAGCTCGAAAGGGAAAGCCCAAAGAGGAAAATATCTACTAGCGGTGGATCTGGGTCGTTACAAATGGTATAAGAGCCAGACACCGGACGATGTGTCAGCCTTCTCGCTGTAGCCTTGAGGGGAAGCTTGAAAAGGAAGGCCCAAAGAGGACAATATCTGCTAGCGGTGGATTGTGATTGGGCCATTACAAATGGTATCAGAGCCAGACACCGGACGATATGCCAGCCTTCTCGCTGTTCCCCGAAGGGGGGTAGACACGAGGACGCTGGGCCCCGAAGTGGGGTGGATTGTGATGTCCCACATTGGTTGGGGAGGAGAACAAACCACCATGCTAGCGGTGGATTGTGATTGGGCCATTACAAATGGTATCAGAGCCAGACACCGGACGATATGCCAGCCTTCTCGCTGTTCCCCGAAGGGGGGTAGACACGAGGACGCTGGGCCCCGAAGTGGGGTGGATTGTGATGTCCCACATTGGTTGGGGAGGAGAACAAACCACCATTTATAAGGGTGTGGAAACCTGAGACGCGTTTTAAAGCCTTGAGGGGAAGCCCGAAGAGGACAATATCTGCTAGCGGTGGATCTAGGTTCGTGGCTTTGCTTTGGGCTTCCTAAAAAAGCCTTGTACTAATGAAGATAGTATTCCTTGATTATAAACTCACGATAATTCCCTAAAGTAGCCAATGTGGGACTTTCATCCAACATCTCCCCTCGAACAAAGTACGGCTCTCCTTAATCGAGGCTCGACTCTTTTTCTTTTGGAGTCTTAGTCTGTTTTTACTTTTGTTCGATATTTGAGGATTCTATGACATGACTAACTTTAGGGCATGACTCTGATACCGTGTTAGGTTGAATGACACTGTGACCTATATGGGTCACGATATCATGTATTTATAGATGTGTATAATGAGGATTACATTGTAACAAACCATGAAATCATAGATTTGTTAACAAACAAGTAAATCAGTAGATTATCTTACTACGTACAGATATGGTCTATTCTACATTTAACAGAAGAGAGTCGCAATATAGCTATCTGTTGCTTCTTCAAGCATATCGCTACTGGGATCGTTTCGAATATGAGTCTTGTCTGTCGTTTCTCTCTCACGAGGTTTTTATTTCCGTTCTTTGTTTCGTTGGCCTTCACGAATCATTTTCTATCCGACCGTTGATTCGAAGTAGCCTACTCGACTAAGATACCTTAAATGTTGCAGATGATGTTTGTAAACAATTAAGCTTCCAAATATAAAAGAAAATTTGAAAATAAGTTTAGAAAGTAAAATATAATATCTAATTCACTAAATAAAATATTTATTTTTATCATTTGACTTTTACTAAAAAATGGCAATATTAAGAAATAAATATATAAAAAATGTGTAGTTGAATTTTGTATTTTATTTTTAAAAAAAATGGAGATAATTTATAAGAGGTAGATAGACGGTTTCTGTCGCTGATAATGTTTTTATTTATAAGTTTTAAGCGTGTTAATGCTATTTTTAAAATTTCATAAATATTTTTTTAATTACGATACTAATGGTAGGTGTATTTTTAACTTCTTTTTAAAAAAGATAGACAATATTTGCTAAAACCACCATCGCGTCTCATCTTGCCATCTCGATCTCCATCGACGTGGCCCATATGTCTTGACACCACCCTAAGTCTCGGGTGTCATCGACCATCGCAACACACTTAGTCATGCCATCGAGAATGGGCCCGCGTGTTGCTCATCTCATTGGGACTTCCCCAAACATCCATCCATCCGGATTCTATCGAGGCATTGACCCTCCTGTGCCCATGCCATGTCATTTACGGATACCGTGCCGAATAGCAGGTGTATGTAGCAACCTCTAACACGCGGGCTAGGGCGCAATACCAACACACCTATGTCGCCCAGTACTGTCATTGAAAAACCCATTTGAAAGGAAGTCGCCCAAGATACTCGTCTCGGCACGCCTGCCCACGTACCACAAGGTAGCTCATTTAGGCTACACGGCCTGGAAGTGGTGGAGAGCTGTAAACCCTGTTATACATTTTGAGCCATTTTCAATCTTACAAGTCCAGAATCAAATAAATTGTAAATGAAAGATAAAAAATAATAAATAAATACAAAATATTTTCCTATAATAAAAAATCAAATATGATAAATATATTAAACCGTAATGAAACACTAAATATCATATTAGATATTTTTCAGTAATAAACGATCAAATATGATAATTATGTTAAACCGTAATGAAAGACTAAATATCATATTAGATATTTACTGTTCAGTTCAAAATAGTTTTTTTATTAATAATTTTTTTAAGGTTTTAAAATAAAAAGTGTCTGAAAATTAACCGACCAAAATAGTTTTTNTTTTTTTTTTTTTTTTTTTTTTTTTTTTTTTTTTTTTTAAATAAAAAAAAAAAAGAAATAATTTTTAATTAAAATTAAACAAGAGAACCGCCTCTTTCTCTCTCTCTCTCCTGCCTAACATTTTAAATAGCAGAGAGAAAGCCCTGAAAGAAGGACATAAAAAGCTCAATAGGGCACACACCCATTACTCAACTCCTCTGTTTCTTCTTCTTCTTCCTCTTCAACTTTCTCTCTCTTCAACTTTCTCTCTCTACTGTGTTAATCTTCATCCACAATCAGACCTTAAACCAAAAACCCTCCAAACCCCACTTTCAATTTCGTCTCCCTCACACAATGAGCAAACAGGATTTCATGAACATTCAGGTAAATCTTCCATGGAATCTTCCCCTGTTCTTCCCCTGTTCTTCCCCTGTTCTTCCCCTTTAAAGCTTTCTGGGTTTTGTTTACAGGCTTGTGCTCTTCGCGTTAACATTCACTGCGATGGATGCAAGCAAAAGGTCAAGAAAATCCTCCAGAAAATCGAGGGTAAGGGGCATCTCTTGATTACCTCACGGATTTCGTTTCATTGACAGNTGAGGGGAAACTCGAAAGGGAAAGCCCAAAGAAAACAATATCTGCTAGTGGTGGGTTTGTGAACAAGTAGAAAGTGACAGTGACGGGAAATATAGATCCAGGGAAGCTGATAAAGAAGCTTGAGAAATCTGGGAAACATGCTGAGTTATGGGGAGCTCAGATTAGTTCAAATAACATGAACAATTTCAATAATCTGTTTCAGAATGTTAAAGGAGGAAGCAAAGACAACAATATGGATAATCATAAGTTGCTGATGGAGAAGGCTTTTCTTCAACAACAGCAACAAATGAAGGGCTCTAACAATGGTATGAACAAAGGAGGAGGTAATAATAATAATATGCATAGTGTTGTGGTTCCTGGTAAAGATAAGAAATCTGTTAAGTTCAATTTGCCTGAGGAAGATTCTGAGTTTAGTGATGAGTTTGATGATGAATTTGATGATGAATTTGATGATGAATTTGATGATGAACATGATGAGTTTAGTCATGAACATGGACATGAGTTACCTAATAATATGATGCCTATGATGGGTAGCAAAGGAGGAGGGTCTTTTGGGTCTAATGGGATGATTGATATCAATTCCATGAATGGTGGTAAGAAAGGTGGGGTTGGTGGAGGTGCTGTCAAGAAGGGTGAAGCTATTGACTTCCCTGTCATGATGAAGGGCAAGGGGGGAGGGAAGAAGGACGGTGGCCATGGCGATGGGGGCGGTGGCGGTGGCGGCGGGGGGACGAAGAGTAAGAGCAAAGGAGGGGGGTTTCTAGGACTAGGCAAGAAGGGGCTGTTTGGATTTGGAGGTAAGAATGATAGCAAGAAGAACAAAGGAAGCAGCAAAGCAGCTGATGGAGGTAAACATAATGGCAATGGAGGCAAGAAAGGAGGCAAAGCTGATGGCCTCCATGAGTTTGACAAGCTAGATATTAACTTCCATGACATTGATATCACCAAACCCAGCAAAGGAGGCAAAGGGGGTAGCGGTGGGAATGGTAAGGACATGGCTCAAACCCATATGGGTCATGCCACCAATGGAAACAAAAGCCAGATGGGTCAGCCAATGGGTGCTGCTGGTGCCAATAGGGCTCCACCAATGGGAAACTATGCAATGAATCAGATGGGTAACATTCCAGCCGTTCGAGGTCTACCCGCTCATCCCGCTCATCCCGCTCATCCCGCTCAACCAATGATGAGCGGAGGGGGAGGCGGGTATTACCAAGGAATGGGCCAAGGGAATCCATACGCCCAACAACAACAACAACAATACATGGCTATGATGATGAACCAACCAAGGGGAGTGGGGAACGATATGTTCCAACCCATGATGTATTCACGACCGAACCCGGCCATGAACTACGGTCCACCGCCCCCGATGCTTCCTCCGGTTGCAACCGATCAGTACACGCACTTCTTCAGCGACGAGAATACAGATAGTTGCAGTGTTATGTAAATTTTGGCCCTAAAACATCCTTTTGCTTGGGTTATTTTATAGGATTAGTGTTTAGTTGAATGTAGAAATGGGTGTTGTTTTACTTTGATTCAATCAAAAACCCACTTAGTATTTTACTGTTTTGAGTTTCAAGTTGCAGAGATAATAAAAACCAGACCCCTTAGGGCTCCACAGTACCTTATCATGTCAGGGTTTTGTCGGTTCAGCTGTGGCTGCCTCAACTCATGATTTTTTTTGCTTTATTTTACTTAAGTTTACGATAAGTTCGAATTTTCGTGTGAACATGATTCGTTATCAATCCCCGGTTTTGCATACCGACCTTTAGCCACCAATCCTCGGTGTCTTTATCATGTGCGAACTTCTATCGGAGGGAGGTTCGGTATCCCTTCTTATCATATGGGCAAACTTCGATCTCATGTACATTCAACAAAACAACACCTGAAAAAGTTCGGAAAAAAATTGAGTATTAAAAATACTTGGTAATTGATTCTTCTAATAAAGTCAGATGTGTATACATGTAATATGAACGTGCAATATGCATCTACAACCTACAACCTGGCTTTAAGGTTGTTCATTAGCAAATTTACTCAATTCGGGAGTAATTCATGACTCTGCAAGTTCTTGAAAATGCTTGTTTGGTATTACGAGGTATTGCCAACACGATGGATGACCTCAAAGTTGTTAGAGGAATCAATAAACTCAGCAATAACAATTACAACACGTGGACAACATGCATGACGTCCTATCTACAAAGACAAGATCTCTGGAGGTTATTGACGGGAGTAAAATTATGCCTTTAGAGGAGGATGCTAGTGGTGCCCTGTGCAGACCGAGAATTGAAGTACGAAAAGCAATGTTTGTCTTGAAGACTACAATCAAAGAAGAGATGCTTACTCATTACTTTCACAGGGTCAAGTCGATCTGTTGCGAGATTATTGAACTAAATTTGGAGTCCTCATTATAGAAGCTTGAATGAAGAGCGTCACCCATAGATTGCAACCCGAATATAGAAGTTTTGATATTGTCAAACAAGGATGACCCGCTCAATCATCACTTGTAGAGCTTGCTAAATGAATGGGGGGCATCACGCTATAAAGTGAAGAAGAAGAACTCTATACAAGTAAAAGTTGGAGCAACAATATATCGCCCACCATAGGTAGATACAAAAATGTTAACAAATGAACAAGTCACCAAGGAACTGTACAACCCTTGAGAGCTACGAAGAACGACAACACGAGACATTTGCTACAATTGCGGAAAGAAAGAACGGTTTATCTAAGAAAAAGTCCATAAAAAACAATGCGGTAACCTCCAAAAACGAGACAGAGGATGAACGAGATGCAGAGGTACTAGATGCATTAGAAAGACGAGCTAGCTTGACCTAAAATCAATGAACCTAGCTTGAAAAAAGATTGAAAAGCTCATGGGTCACACCCAAATAACCCACAACTACCACAAATCGAATTTGAAAATGACTAATACCAAACGATCAACATTCCAACTTTAAACGTTCATAGTTGGTGACTAACACAATGATCAAAACTTGTCACATATCCGACTTAGTTGCTTGCTCTAGTGATTACGTGATTATCCAACGTGCTTCATTTCGTGTTTCAACTTTCTAACGCGTCTCTGATTTACATTTAAAGTCTCTAACATGCTACTTCTATTCATTAGTAAACAGATGTCTATGCATATTCGACGCAGAGAATCCGTACGTTCAACACAAAAGTTTCGAGTTGTTCCTATAACAACATTTGTTAGACATCTGATTATTTCGAGGGTTTTCAATATGTTCAAGCATTACAATAGTGTTACTTGGATAAGACACCCGACCTTATCCATATATTATAGACCCTTTCGGTCCTCTGCAATCTCTTGAAAATTTTCTTTTTAGAAGCTCTCAAACTGATCTTATGTCCAAGCCATAACGAAGAAAACTGTAATTAGATTTAAACTGTTGTAGATTTCAGATGATAACATAAAAAGAGAAGACATCTTCAAAATCTTTTTCATTGAAGATTATATATAATGTGGTCCAATTTATATAAACTCATTGTATAGATCCGCCCCACTCAAATTTTCACATGAACGAGTTGATTCAAATAATTTGTATCAGTAAGTGGGTCGTATCAATAGTGTTACTTGGATAAGACACCCGACCTTATCCATATACTATAGACCTTTTCGGTCCTCTCCAATCTCTTGAAAATTTTCTTTCCAGAAGCGCCCACAAGCTGATCTTATGTCCGAGCCATAACGAAAAAAACCGTAATTAGATTAAACTGTTACAGATTTTAAATGATAACATAAAAAGAGAAGACATCTTCCGAATCTTCTTCACCTGTGACCAGAAAAAATAGAAGACGTTCGTCGTGAGAAGGGTATTTTAGTCCAATACATATTTTGAGATTTTTTTCCCAATTGCCCCACATATTTTAGTCATTATTGGCACATCCTTTTCATCACACTGTGGGGAAGTATGGTTGTAGTTCCAATGATGACTTCAATTTCAATTTATTTATTTTTATGATCCCAAAAAGAAATTAAAGAAATTAAAGAAATTTGTTTATTTTATAAATAGTGCTGTTCATGATTGTGGGTAATGTGGGCCTAACCCATGCAGTTTTGGTGGGTGGCTTAATAATCATCAACTTTGAATTTGATATCAATTCTTTACAATAATGTGTATGGTGATATCAATATTCTATTCATATTATCATCTATCTACTTACATTTTAATTTTGTTGATAAGATTACGATGTTGATGGATGAACTCGGTTATCCGATCGTTTGGTAATTGTAACAGCTCAAGCCCACCGCTCACATATATTATCTTATCCGGGTTTTCTCTCTCGGGATTCTCCTCAATGTTTCTAGAACGTATCTGCTAGGGAGAGATTCCACACCCTAGTAAAAATGTTTTGTTCTCCTCTGCAACCGATGTGAAATCTCACCGTAATTGTCTCATTTCTCGTTTTTTTTAATATTTGAATATTGTGCCACAAATTCATATTTTTTTTTTTATTTGGGTTCCGTTGATTTTTTAAAAAATAAAAAATTCGATCGTTTGGTAATTTTAACAGCTCAAGCCCACCGCTAACAGATATAATCTTCTTTGAGTTTTTGGAAGAGAACTTAACTGCTCCTGAAAAAGAAAGTGTTGAAAGGAAAGACGAAAGATGAATGAGGGGAAGGCAATGAAATTGGGAAATGAAACCGAGTTGTAGAGGTGAAAGAGCGTTGCCAGCCCAGCCTGGTCGTTCCGTAAACTCTCTCTCTCTCATTCATCTTTCGGCTTTCCTTCCCGAGTTTACTGTGAAAGAATAGAGTGTCAGGGGAAGTATAAGTAGTTCAACACCCGAGTTCAAGAATGAATAGGAGTATTAAGGAAATGAATGAATTAGCATCTTGACCTTTTGGGATTCCCCTCAATATTTTTAAAATGCATTTGGCAGGGAGAGATTTCCCCACCGTTGTTCCAATCGATGTGAAATCTCACATTAATGTTCTCATTTCTCGTTTTTTTTTTTTAAATATTTGAATATTGTGCAACAAATTCACATTTTTTTGTTTGGATTCGGTTGATTTTTTAAAAAATAAAAAATTCGAGTTGGTTCGTGAATTGGACACTTTTTTGGTCAAGGGGGTGGGGATGACTATATTTCTCGGAGCGAACTCGAGGCGAATATGAAGCGCATGGATACAAGTTATGTCTTGGAATGAAAGACAATTCCAAATTAGCTTTGTCTATGAACAAGCTATAAGTAATGCAACTATGAATCTCATGGAGAATTCAATCCTGGCTCAGGATAAACGCTGGCGGCATGCTTACCACATGCAAGTCGGACGGGAAGTGGTGTTTCCAATGGTGGACGGGTGAGTAACGCATAAGAACCTGCCCTTGGGAGGGGAACAACAGCTGGAAACGATTGCTAATACCCCGTACGAGTTTCGACCAATTTGAAAATAGGGTCACAATTCAACCCAACCATACATTTCCTACTTTTAAGATTATTACAAAAATTAAAAATATTTGCAGATATGTTAGTGATGCTCGTGACTTGTAAATATTTAATATACATTGTGAATAAGTAATTTTTTTAAATAATTAAAAAAAATAGCCTGACAACCTAACCCGAACGTAGAAGATTAGGTTGTGAACTATAATCGGATGGTTCGGGTCATCAACCCAACTAACCTTTTCAACACAACCCAATCCAACCCATGTACACCCTTTTCGCTTAATTTCTTATTAGACCGTCGAAAGAAACGCGTGGAATATACACAAAATTATATATTTTATTTAAAAATAAAAAGAATATTAATAAATATAATTATGTGTTCATGATTGGACTTAAAAGTTCTTAAAAATTAAATTAAAGTTCAATGAATGTAATTATGTTTGACAAAGACAAAACAAAGTGGAGACTAACTTTCTTCATGGTTGAAAACTTGATTAAAGAAGCCTTTTTTGTCTCAAAGGTGGAGTAAATATGAAATTACTATTACTGAAAGGTGATACAGGAATAATTGAAACAGTAAACCGGGACAATTGAAATAATAAACTGTTTATTCGGGCTTATTGTTTAACTCAGCCAAGAACTCCTATCTAAACAAAAATTAATCCTATAAATAGCGTATACTGACTTAACAATTTTGACTAATTTCATCTAAAATAAGCTGCACTAATTTTGATAGCCTCCCTTAGTGCAAGCTTATTTCTTAATAACTCCGAGAGCCTTTACGAAAGAGTTCAAACTTCACTTTGGCAAGTGCCTTAGTAGTTTTTGTTGTCTCTCGATCTGACATTTCTTTTTCTACCTCTTTATCTGATATATCAAAATCCCTGGTCTTCACCTCGTGATCGATGCCCTTGCTTTCTTTGCACTCGTCATCCAACTGAACTGAAGATTCTAACGAGTTCTTGTCATCCATCCCATTACCTTGTTCTCTTTCACCAACCACACTGTCTTCGAATTTGTCGCCTTCGTCAGCCACAACATCACGTTCATCCTTGGTATAATTCCCCAAAATAATCGATACATCTCGACTTTCTGATAAACCAACGTCATCACTGCTAGCTTCTATCTCTTTAGCACATCCATGCTCTAGAACTCAGCTTCTATTACAACACTGTCTTGCTGAACTTGGTCTAGATTCTCACTTTCAACCTTCCTTTGACCATTATCAGACTCCAAATGCTTTTCTTCTACCCATTTATCTTCACTCTTAAGAAACGATTCAGCTTCACATCCAGTTTTCGATTTCGGATCTGGTTCGGGTTCACGATTTGATTCAGGTTCAAATGCAAGCGCAGTTTCAACCTCAAGGTCAGGTTCTAATTCTCCTTCCTCCCTTTTGTTGGGCCCTTTACTCTTCTTTTCATCCTCATTTAGAGCCCAAGAACTCAATTGGGGATTGGTAGATTTCGGATCTAGTTCGACTGAGAATTCATGATCACTACCACTGCCACCATGCTTTGGGGAAGGACAATTTACAATCCTCGGACTCTTTGAGTCCCATCCACCAGAATGGGTCGAAAAACACTCGCTATCTACAGTTCTTAATTCAGAAGATTGATAGTCTAGAAACTCACCTTCATTGGAGGACTGCTTGCATGAAACCGCAGAACTCCCTAGAAACTCACCTTCATTGGGGAACTGCTTGCATGAAACCGCAGAGCTCCCTAGAAACTCACCTTCATTGGGGAACTGCTTGCATGAAACCACAGAGCTCTCGAATCCTGGAGAGCATGCAAAGCTGCAAACATGAACAATAGCATCCCTAGAAGCTTCATAGTCAGCCTGCAAGTCTAACAAATTGGTAGTTTGATCCAAATCTTCAGAGATGAGAAAATCGTCAGCCTCAAAGGCATCAAGATCATCAAAGGTTAGTTCGAAATCTTCATTTTCATCGAATCCCAAACCCAAGGCCGTGAAATAAACAGAAGGGTCACCAAGGGCAGCAGAATTGGCATCGGAGAAAAACAAGGAGTGCAAGGAAATTTGGAGAGAATCAAATTCAGAAGCTTAAGTAGTGGAATTAGAATTTTGATCACCTGTAGAGACATCATCTTGATATACGGCTGAAGTCACGTTTGTTGGCTGATCAAGAACCTCAGTGGTTAAGTAGTATTCCCAAATTTGATATGAAGAATTTTTACTTTCATGTACAGCATTTGCTTCTGATTCCTGGATTTTGACTCGGCAATTCGGCTTAATATGGCCTGGCTTTCCGCAACGATCACACACCACTTTCACCTGACAATCTCGTTTAAAGTGGTCTGGTTTTCCACACCTGTAACAAGCTTTAAATGGCTTCTTTGACGACTCCTCACTTCTGAATTGATTCCCATTGCTAGATGAAGGCTTTGAATAAAAATTTTGTCTCCTTTGATGTTTGACATACAACATATCTTCTGACTTTCGAGAAAACTCGTTGCTGCTAGTCATTTGCTTAATCAAGGCTTCTTGATTGGAAAGAAGATTCTCCAGTTCAATTACTGTAGGCTGATTTGCCCACCCTTGTATTGAGGAAACAAAGGGCATAAACTCTTTCCGTAATCCACGTATAAGATAACGCCGTAATCGAGCCTCACTCACTGGTTCCTCAGCATCTAATTCTGAAATTTCAGAACACAGATTTTTCACTTTAAAAAAATATTCTTCAATAGAAAAATTACCTTGAGTTACCATAGCTAGTTCATTCTCTAGAAATTGCAGTCGAGCGGTATTTTTCTTAGATAACAACTTTTGAAGTGTATCCCATACTTGCTTTGGTGAATTTAAATCACGAACATGATCAATATACTCCTTGCTAATCAAAGTTGCAAGGTAAATAAGGCTTTTCCGCATTTGATCTTCCATTGTTGACGTAATTTTGCATTCTGTGGAATATCGGCTGGAATTTCTGTGTCATCACCTTCAATTAAATCCCACAAATCTTTCCCTCGTAGATAAGCTTCCATGCATAACTTCTAATAACTANTAAGTAGTGGAATTAGAATTTTGATCACCTGTAGAGACATCATCTTGATATACGGCTGAAGTCACGTTTGTTGGCTGATCAAGAACCTCAGTGGTTAAGTAGTATTCCCAAATTTGATATGAAGAATTTTTACTTTCATGTACAGCATTTGCTTCTGATTCCTGGATTTTGACTCGGCAATTCGGCTTAATATGGCCTGGCTTTCCGCAACGATCACACACCACTTTCACCTGACAATCTCGTTTAAAGTGGTCTGGTTTTCCACACCTGTAACAAGCTTTAAATGGCTTCTTTGACGACTCCTCACTTCTGAATTGATTCCCATTGCTAGATGAAGGCTTTGAATAAAAATTTTGTCTCCTTTGATGTTTGACATACAACATATCTTCTGACTTTCGAGAAAACTCGTTGCTGCTAGTCATTTGCTTAATCAAGGCTTCTTGATTGGAAAGAAGATTCTCCAGTTCAATTACTGTAGGCTGATTTGCCCACCCTTGTATTGAGGAAACAAAGGGCATAAACTCTTTCCGTAATCCACGTATAAGATAACGCCGTAATCGAGCCTCACTCACTGGTTCCTCAGCATCTAATTCTGAAATTTCAGAACACAGATTTTTCACTTTAAAAAAATATTCTTCAATAGAAAAATTACCTTGAGTTACCATAGCTAGTTCATTCTCTAGAAATTGCAGTCGAGCGGTATTTTTCTTAGATAACAACTTTTGAAGTGTATCCCATACTTGCTTTGGTGAATTTAAATCACGAACATGATCAATATACTCCTTGCTAATCAAAGTTGCAAGGTAAATAAGGCTTTTCCGCATTTGATCTTCCATTGTTGACGTAATTTTGCATTCTGTGGAATATCGGCTGGAATTTCTGTGTCATCACCTTCAATTAAATCCCACAAATCTTTCCCTCGTAGATAAGCTTCCATGCATAACTTCTAATAACTATAGTTATTGCCAACCAGCTTCTCCATAGCTATACCCATAGAAGCACTTCCACCATTCATCTCGTTGAGTAATAATATCAAACCGTACCAACTTGGCTCTGATACCAACTGTCACAATCTCTCACGCTCAAAGGTGTGAGTAAATATGAAATTACTATTACTCAAAGAGGGTGATACAGGAACAATTGAAATAGTAAACATTGACAATTGAAATAATAAACAGTTTACTGTGGCTTATTGTTTAACTCAGCCAAGGACTCCTATTTAAACAAAAATAAATCCTATAAATAGCTCCTACGAAAACTCAAATAAACTATTCCTTCTAATAAGGATACTGACTTAACAATTTTGACTAATTTCATCTAAAATAAGCTACACTAATTTTGACATTAATCTCGTATATATCTCGCAATTAGTTTGTAAATGTGAGATCTCACATAGATGAGAATGAGTGAGAGCGAAGACGTTGGACCTCAAAGGAGGGTGAATTGTAGGATCCCATATCGGTTGGAGAGGAGAACGAAACATCTCGACCAAACGCAATTTTGTTCACAATTTTGAATAACATCACAACCAAACGCAAAATACATAGATCAATCAATGCATATATATATCTAATAGTTAGAAAAACAATTAAAACATAGTCCTCTTATATAAAAATTCTATTACTTAGAATTCGAGCTAATTGCCAAGAAAATACCTTAAATATATCGAAATAAGATTCAAAATGAAAAATTCATTCAGGCAGGTCAATTTGAGATCAAGATGTTGACTATTAACTGTTGACTGTTGATCGAGACGCTCACAAAAGTCAAGATGATTGCACGAGCAAAGTTGTATTCATGATGGAGGTGAGCGCTGCATGACCGAGTCGAGCTGCAGAGTTATTAGATTGATATCGTGCTGGATTGTGCCCTTTGTTGGGTTGGGCATGAAGTTAGGGTTGAGTTTCTCGATTATGGATTTCAATTTGACCCAACCCGAGCCAATGGATCCTTCTTATTCGCCTGACTTTGCTACTTTTCTTTGTGATGTTAGAATCGCTTAACAACGCACACACTCGATCTAGATGAGTATAAAGAACAAGATAGAGAAAATGCAAAGAGAATATTGGCTAAAGGTTTATATGGATGATTTCCGGCATGTACAATAAGAGAGAATATAGAAAGTACATTTTCACAGCTCTGCCTGAGGGTATATATATAGCTTTACTAGATATAACTATCTACTCTATAAAACTATGAACCGTATATAGCTTTACTAGATATAACTATCAACCATATATAACTTTACTATGTATAATCGTTGACTAAGCTATAAATAAGCATCAGACTCCATAACCTAACAATTCTCCAACTTGGAGACTGATCCAGTCAGCCAAGAATTTCATTCTCAAACGATCATGAGCATTTTCCCTGCACTATACAAATTGAGGCTTTGCACAACCTCAATATTCCAACATCAACACATTTTGTCAACATGTCTGCTGGATTCTTTGCACCCTCTATCTTCTCCAAACACATCACCATCTTCCACTAACCTGCGAGTGAAATGATATCGCCTTCTGTGTTTCGTCTTTAAATGATAGACTGAGTTCCTCACCAACTATATGACACTCTGACTATCTCTATAAAGAATCTTTTTGTGCGGCTTCTTGCCCAATTCTTCCAGATAGTCAGTCATCCACATCATCTTCTTTTTCAGCTTCACTTATTGCCACGTACTCAGCCTCAGTACAACACATTTTTGAAGCCTAGACATCCCATCATCCATGACTTGCTCCCACTTGGTTGTATCCTTCAACTGTAGGGCCTCATCAAAGGGCTCTGATTCCCTTTCATCAACAACAGATAGTGTAATGAAGGTACATACATATCTAGTACTCTGATAGTACTGGATGATCTTCTCAACACCGGTTCAGGTGTCACTTGCTCTACCGCTGGTTCCTCTGCAACAGTCTCAGGAGTTTCTTGAGTATTTGCTACAATATCACTAANTGAATTAGGAGTTATTGAACATATGCAGTACAACCAAAAGTTCTCAAGTGAGAATACTTGAGTTCTTTTCCTGTCCATACTTCGTCTGGCAACTTGAACTCCAAGGGTACTGACGACCCTCTATTGATCAAGTAGACTGCTGTATTTACAGCATCTGCCTAGAATGTCTCTAGCAATCTAGAATGAATCCTCATACTCTTTGCCTGCTCATTCAATGTTCTATTCATCCTTTTAACAACACCAATTTGTCTTGCTTTACCGGGAACTGTCTTTGTTAATCTAATTCCGTCAGCTGCATAAAACATTTTGAATTCTGACTTGTCGTACTCCCCTCTATTGTCAGACCTCAAGCATTTGATCTTCAAACCAGTCTGGTTTTCAATTTCAGCTTTCCACTTCTTGAAGGTGGTGAACACATTTGACTTGTGCTTCAGGAAATAAATCCACACATTCCTGCTGAAATCCTCGATGAAGGTGATGTAGAACTTTGATCCNTACAACATCACTAGGTGAGTTTTCTTGCAACTCAAGCTCAACTTCCATTTGCTTTGTAGTCTCAGAGTTTATTTTCTTTTTGTCCTTGTACAAGACATTTTCATCAAAGGTCACATCATAGTGTCTCAAGACTTTTCTATTCTTGTTATCCCAAAATTTGTACTCGAACGTGTCAGAACCATAGCCTATGAAGTAGCACTTCACGGACTCAACGTCAAGCTTGTCGCTCTTCTCTGGATCAACACNGACTTGTCGTACTCCCCTCTATTGTCAGACCTCAAGCATTTGATCTTCAAACCAGTCTGGTTTTCAATTTCAGCTTTCCACTTCTTGAAGGTGGTGAACACATTTGACTTGTGCTTCAGGAAATAAATCCACACATTCCTGCTGAAATCCTCGATGAAGGTGATGTAGAACTTTGATCCTCCAAGTGATGAAACTGGAGATGGTCCCCAAACGTCTGTATGGACCATTTCCAACTAACTCGTTTCTGTCTGCTCACAACGCAGTTCTCATAAGGACCCATATCAACAGATTTCANGTCCCTACAACTCATGAATTAAGAATTCTCGCAACAACAAGGTCTACTCGACATGAATTAGGAGTTATTGAACATATGCAGTACAACCAAAAGTTCTCAAGTGAGAATACTTGAGTTCTTTTCCTGTCCATACTTCGTCTGGCAACTTGAACTCCAAGGGTACTGACGACCCTCTATTGATCAAGTAGACTGCTGTATTTACAGCATCTGCCTAGAATGTCTCTAGCAATCTAGAATGAATCCTCATACTCTTTGCCTGCTCATTCAATGTTCTATTCATCCTTTTAACAACACCAATTTGTCTTGCTTTACCGGGAACTGTCTTTGTTAATCTAATTCCGTCAGCTGCATAAAACATTTTGAATTCTGACTTGTCGTACTCCCCTCTATTGTCAGACCTCAAGCATTTGATCTTCAAACCAGTCTGGTTTTCAATTTCAGCTTTCCACTTCTTGAAGGTGGTGAACACATTTGACTTGTGCTTCAGGAAATAAATCCACACATTCCTGCTGAAATCCTCGATGAAGGTGATGTAGAACTTTGATCCTCCAAGTGATGAAACTGGAGATGGTCCCCAAACGTCTGTATGGACCATTTCCAACTAACTCGTTTCTGTCTGCTCACAACGCAGTTCTCATAAGGACCCATATCAACAGATTTCAGACCTTCTAAAACTTCTTTTGCAGCCAGCATCTTCATTCCTTTCACGCTCATATGTCCAAGTCTATTGTGTCATAGACTAGAATTTGAAGCACTCTCAACAACGCAGCTATGTTCATACACCACTTGTATAAGGTTCTAGATTTTGTGCCACGTGCTACCACCATAGGCACCCTTGATAATCTTCCACGAACTCTTCCCTAACTCTCTTGCATAACCTGTGTTGTCCAACTGACCAATAGAGATCAAGTTCTTCTTGAGATCAGGAATATATCTAACATCCTTTAATGTCGACTAATTTTCTGCTGGAGTTTTAATGCAGACATCCTCTTTTTCTTTAATCTCCAAATCTTTGTTGTCGGCAAGATACACCTTCTCGAAATTTCTAGACTTGAAATTTCGGAACAACTCTTTATTTGGAGACGAATGAAAAGATGCTCTTGAATCGAAAATCCAGGATTCAATTGGACTGTCCACGCTGAGGACTAGAGCATCCTCAATATCTTCTGCTGAATTTATAGAATCATCATCTCTAGATTTGTGATTCTACTTCCTCTTTGGTCTTGTACAATTTGACCGAAAGTGACCTTTTTCTCCACAATTTCAACACGTTACTTTTAGTCTATTTGGAGATTTTTCTCGGTTCTTTGATTTTGATCGCCCTTTGTTTGGGCTCTTTAGTTTACTTCTTCCCCATTGGTCAACACTAAGAGCACTACCAGATGAATTTCCAATTTCTCGTTTGCGAATACTTTCGCTAAGAACTACATCTTGAATTTTATCAAACTTCAGTTTATCAGATCCTCGAAAACTGCTAATTGCGGCAACAATAGTATCCCACGACTCAGGTAAAGATGACATCAAAATCAATGCTTTAATTTCATCATCGAAATTAATTTCCACCGAACTCAGTTGACTTACGATCATATTGAATTCATTTATATGATCAACAACATATCCATCTTCAGACATCTGTAGATTGAACAATCTTTGCATCAAATGCACCTTATTCATAGCCGACGATTTTTCGTACATATTCAACAGCGCCTTCAACAGATCTGACGTTGTCTTCTCCTTGATGATGTTGAACGCCAAGTTTCTGGATAGTGTCAACTGGATCAGTCCTAAGGCTTGTCGATCCTTGAGCTTCCACTACTCCGTGGTCATGGTATCCGGCATCACCCCCCATAGGGGTTCGTGAAGACCTTTTGATACAGATCTTCAATCTACATTTCCTAGAAATCGAAATTGGATCCATTGAACTTCTCAATTCCAATCTTTGAACTTTCCATCTTCACAGGTTGTGATGAATTTCGCCTAGCTCTTAGACCAATTGTTAGGATCGCTTAACAAGGCACACACTCGATATAGATGAGCACAAAGAACAAGATAGAGAAAATGCAAAGAGAATATTGGCTAAAGGTTTATATGGATGACTTCAAGCATGTGAGAGAATACAAAGAATATAGAAAGTACATTTTCAAAGGAAGAAATATATATATTTTTCAGCTTACTATATATAGCTTTACGAGATATAATTATCTACTATATATATAACTATCTACCATATATAAATTTAAGGTATTTACTATACATAGGTATTTACTACTTATGACAATTTACTTTGTATGTCATCTACGGTAACTCTACTATGTATAACCGTTGACTAAGCTATAAATAAGCATCAGGCTCCATAACCTAACAAGTGACACTATGACAACTCTCTAGCGATACTCTAGTGACTCTATTACGACACTAATGATAAAGTTTTGGTGCTTTAGGGCGTTTCACGACAAATTTTTATCACAAAAAATTTCTAACTTGCAAAACAATCATTTTTTCTCTAACATTTCAAAATAACACTTCTGAAATTTAATGAGTTTGAGACCTAAAAATAAGATTAAGGTAACTCAAGCAAGGAAAGGATTTAAGAGACCTAAACAAGAACAAGGAGTCTAAGTAAGTTATTTCAATGTCCTAACAAGGTTTTGTTAGGATTCAAGATGTTTGGATAAGGTTTAGAAAGGAAAAAGTAAGATTAAAAGGCAAAAATTTAATTTATTTCAATTTTTAATAAACTTTTTTTTTTTTTTTAATAAGTAAAGACCTGCATAAAATCGATAGATCGAATCCCAAAATCTAAGAATTGGATCTAGTTAAAAAATTAGTATGTCCAAGAAGCCTTGAGGTTATTTAGATCAAACTGCGAGAATTCATATCCAACGTCGATAACCCCCTTGTCGAAAAGATATTTCTGATGGACATTCTAGAAATTTCAAGTTTAAAATTATGTCGGTTCTGGATGATTCAAGGTCGATCAAGGCTTTAATTATAAAATATGAAGTTATGGGCAATGTTTTGGGACAAGAATAACTCTTAGTTTGATTTATGAAAGCGGGATGATAACAACTCTTAATTTATGGGTTTCTCTTTCTCAGATTATTTCTAAAAAAATTCAAGGGCTACGGTTAACTTTTTTCCTTCAAACCAATTTCTACACGTTCTAAATGAGCTCTCCAGTAAGTTTGAAGAAGGATTTGAGAGTTGAAAATGACATAAACACAATTACCCAATTTGAGTTTTTATGGCCATGGAAAGAAAGAAATTTGAAAATCCAGTGTCAATCGATTTCTGGGCACCGAAGGAAGCAGTTTCATGAAGGTCACGAAGAATGAAGAGCTCAAAATCAAGAGAAATAGTTATTGGGTTCATTTTAAGCAAGATTAAGGGTAATCCATAATTTGGCATGTAGATGCAAGCTTGTTGAGTAAGGACTATTCCTTTGCAATGAGAGGAAGATTTTTCACGAAGAAATCGAGAGCTAAAGACTTCCCTATCATTTTGCTAATAACCTCGAGAATCTGTAGAAAATTGGTTGAATAACCGAGAGGAAGAATTCTAAAATTGAAGGCATCCATTAAGAACTGCTACCGCTTGAGGGGAAGATAAGGAAGAGATCTTATGAAGAAATCGAGGTCTGATATAGTCTAGATCATGCTAACCAATAACAAGTTTTTGGGTTTTTCTCTGTCGAGAAAGTGGTTTTTCGGTGACATTCAATGGGTATATTTCAAGCTACAAAATACACCAAGGTATGAAATCAACCCTAGTTCTTCGTTGATTCCCCAACTTTAAGATCCATGAAGAAATCGAAGGAAAATGACCACATGATGAGGCTGGAGGAAGTAATTTTTAGTGGTAGCTTGCAACGGCCCATCACTCTTCTTCCCTGTTCTAGAGAAGAAGATGATGACGTGATCGATTCACTTGGAATTTAATATAAACGTTAAGCTAAGTATGATTTAAATAAATATGGAAGAAATAAGTAAACTATGAATTACAAACCTAAAACAAGTTTTTTTTTTTTTTTCTTTTTTGGCTTGAAAATCAAGTACTATTAAAATAATCCATTAAACAAACTCGGCTAGCCATATAAAAAATTTGGTGGCTAATGAATAAGGATAAATAGCTAAACTAAGTAACGCGGTAAAATGACCATAATGCCTCGGTAGTAAAATACCTCTAGTTCATGACTTACCTCCTATGTTAGGCTTGGGGTTAGACCTTGATTTTTAAGGAATTAAATTAGGAGGGTACCCTAAATCAAGATGAGCTCTAGATTCATCCTTAAATTTTAAGCAATCAGAATGTTACCTCATTATAAGTTTTAGGATAACCCATAGTTTTTAAGTAACTAGAAGGCTACCTTTACTCAAGAAAAGATTCAAAGGTCAGCACTTGATTATTAAGCAATCAATATTCTATCTAACGTTAAGTTTTAGGATAGTCCTTTATTTTTAAGCAACCAAGAGACTACCCTAACCTAAGAGGAGCTTAAAGTTAGCACTTAGTTCTTAAGCAATCACGTTGCTGTCTCAAGATAAGCTTTGAGCTAGCTCTTGAGTTTTAAGTAATCAAGATACTTACCTAAATTTTGATGAGCTCTAGTTGAGACCTTGTTTTTTTAAGTAATCGAGAGGCCACCTCAAGAACATTTATTATGTAAAATTATCACACACGTACAATGTTAAGACAAAGAATGCTAAGAACAAAGGACGATCGTCCTAAGACTCAGAAACCAAAGAAACCTCTAGACCTCCAACAGTATAACATGTTCATGACTCAGATGGCATTATATAAAAAACCTTGGATGCCAGTTTCAGACTACGCCACTTGGAATATATGAAGTCTTAGACATAAATTTTTATACCGCAACGTTTGAAATGTATGAAACCTTGGACGCAGGTCTCACACTACACCGCTTGGAATGTAAGAAACCTCGGGTGTAGGTTTTAGACTGTATCATAGGGAACACATGAAGCCCTAGATGTAGGTTCAGACTACGTTGCTTGGAACACATGAAGCCTTAGACGTAGGTTAAGACTATGTCACTTGGAATACATGAAGCTTTGGACACAGGTCATCAGGTTCATGTCTTGTACCGTAAATCCTAAGGGGGAGTTTCTTAGGGAACATAATGAAAAATAAGAACAATAACTAAGAACAAAACTAAGGACAAGGATACGAACTAAGGACCAAGGATAAAAACTAGAAAATGGATAAAGATCCAAATTTTCATAACTAAAAACCCAAAACCTCAAAGCTAAGACCCATAGGCCAGAACTAAGGGTAAGAACTCATAACCGAGGACAAAGGTCTTTGGGCAAGATGATGATAAGAAGTTAGAACTCAAGAACAGAACCTAAAGAACTTAATAAGAATGCTATAAAAAAGAGTGTGATATCCTAGCCCACCTTAAAAACATGATTAAGACTCTACAAGTAGGCTGCTTATCTAGAAGAATTTAAAGATGTTTAAGAAGGAAAAAATGATCCAAAAAAAAGGATGAATAATTTAAAAAAAAATTCTAGAGTTTTAGAGAAAAATAATAATAAAATATTAAAAAAAATGACAAATTACCAAAATGCTCCTGAAGTTATTACAAAACTGCCATTAAAGAAAATCTGCAACCAAATTTGATTCCATAACCATCGAGCAGAAGAAAATCAATCGTAGCTTATCTTCGCATCCAACCTTTGGATTAAGCTGGAATTTGGATATGTTCAACAAGACTCGATATTCTTTAGATTCAATGGTTGAAATCTAAAATATATATTAGTAGCACTCTCATCAGAGTAGATATTTCCGACACAAATTCCAGAAACATTTAAATTAAAAAAAAAAAATCACCACGATTTTAGAACAATCAATGGAGGTGCAAGCTTGATCTATAAATAAGAAGTTATTGACAATGTTTTAAGATAAAAATTGAGTTATGAGTGTTAGGATCGCACAACAACGCACACATTCTATCTAGATGAACCCAAAGAATAGTAGAGAGAAAATGCAAGGAAATATATATATGGTTCAGCTTACTATATATAGCTTTACCAGATATAACCATCTACGGTATATAACTATCTACCATATATAGCTTTCATATAATTTTTATATTTACTATTTATGATAATTTACTTTATATGCGTTTATCATATATAGTTTTATTATGTATAACCGTTGACTAAACTATAAATAACCAGCAGGCTCTTTAACCTAACAATTCTCCAACTAGTAGACTGATCTAATCAACCAAGAATTTCATTCTCAAACGACCATGAGCATCTTCACTACACCATACCAATTGAGGCTTTGCACAACCTCAATATTCCAACATCAACACATTTTGTCAACATGTTTGCTGGATTCTTTGCACCCCTATATTCTCAAAACACATCATCATCTTCCACTAACCTGCAAGTGAAATGGTATCGCCCTCCGTGTTTTATCTTTAAATGATACATCGGGTTTCTCACCAACTGTATGGCACTCTATCTCTATAAAGAATCTTTTCATGCTGTTTCATGCCCAATTCTTCCAGATAGTCAGTTATCCATATCGTTTTCTTTTCAGCTTTAGCTATTTCCACGTACTCAGCCTTAGTACAACGCATTTTTGAAGCTTCGATATCCCAACATCCATGGTTTGCTCCCACTTGATTGTATCCTCCAACTGTAGGGCTTCTGGTTCCCTTTCATTAGCAAAAGATAGTGTAATGAAGATACATACATATCTGGTACTCTGATAGTACTGGATGATCTTCTCAACACCAGTTCAGGTGTCATTTACTCTACCGTTGGTTCCTCTGCAACAATCTCAGGAGTTTCTTGAGTATCTGCTACATCATCACTAGGTGTTTTTTTTTCTCGCAATTCAACCTCAACTCTCACTTGCTTCGTTGTCTTAGAACCTTGCTCCATATTTGGTTTCTCAACATTAGTCTCAGGAGTTTCATAAGTATCTGCTACAACATCACTTGGTGAGTTTCCCTGCAACTCAAGCTCAACTCCCCCTTGCTTCGTTGTCTTGGAACCTTGCTCCACATCTGTATGGATAATTTCCAACCGCACTTTCTTCAATTCTCTGGCAGTCTTTGTGAAGCTAACTCGTTTCTGCTTGCTCATAACGTAGTTCTCACAACGACCCATATCAACAGAATTCATAACTTCTAAAACTCCTTTCGCAGCCAACATCTTCATTTCTTTCACGCTCATATGTCCAAGTTTATTGTGCCATAGACTTGAATTTGAAGCACTCTCAGCAACAACAGCCATGTTCATACACCCTGTAGTGGTGTATAAAGTTCTAGATTTTATGCCACGTGCTACCACCATAGTACCTTTCATAATCTTCCATGAACTCTTCCCTAACTCTGTTGCTTAACCTGTGTTTTCCAACTGATCAGGTTCTTTTTAGATCAGGAATATATCTAACATCCTTTAATGTCCACTGATTTTCTGCCAGAGTTTTTATGCAGACATCTCCTTATTCTTTAATCTCCAAATCTTTGTTGTAGGCAAGATACACTTTCTCGAAATTTCTAGACTTGAAATTTCAGAACAACTCTTTATTTGGAGACGAATGAAAAGATGCACCTGAATCCAAAATTCAGGATTCAATCGGACTGTCCACGCTGAGGATTAGAGCATCCCAAATGTTTTCTACTGAACTTATAGAATCATCATCATCTCCAGATTTGTGATTTTGCTTCCTCTTTGGTCTTGTACAATCTGTCTGAAAGTGACATTTTTCTCCACCATTCCAACACATTATGTTTGGTCTATTTGAAGATTTTTCTCGATTATTTGATTTTGATCGCCTTTTGTTTGAGCTCTTTGGTTTACTTCTTCCCCGTTGGTCAATACTGAGAGCACTACTAGATGAATATCCAATTTCTCGTTTGCGAATACTTTCGCTGAGAGCTATATCTCGAATTTCATCAAACTTCAGTTTATCAGATCCTTGGGAACTGCTGATTGCTGTAACAATAGTATCCCACGATTTGGGTAAAGATGACATCAAAATTAATGCTTTAATTTCATTCTCAAAATTAATTTCCACCGAACTCAGCTGACTTACGATCATATTGAATTCATTTATATGATCAACAACAGATCCACCTTCAGACATTTGTAGATTGAATAATCTCCGCATCAAATACACCTTGTTCATAGCCGATGGTTTTTCGGTCATATTCGACAGCGCCTTCAACAGATTTGACATTGTCTTCTCCTTAATGATGTTGAATGCCACGTTTCTAGATAGAGTCAACCGGATCAGCCCTAAGGCTTGTCGATCCTTGAGCTTCCACTGTTTTGTGGTTATGGTATCTAGTTTCACCCCCAACAGGGGTTCATGAAGACCTTTCTGGTACAAATAATCTTCAATCTTCATCTTCCAGAAACTGAAATAAGATCCATCGAACTTTTCAATTTCAATCTTTGAACTTTCCATCTTCACAGATTGTGGTGACTTCTGTCTAGCTCTGATACCAATTGTTAGGATCGCACAACAACGCACACACTCGATCTAGATGAACACAAAGAACAGGAGAGAGAAAATGCAAGGAGAATCTTGGCTAAAGGTTTATATTGATGACTCCAAGTATGTACAGTGGGAGAGGATACAAAGAATACAGAAAATACATTTTTAAAGCTCTGCCTAATGAGATATATATATGGTTCACCTTACTATATGTAGTTTTACCGGATAGAACCATCTACTATATATAACTATCTACCATATATAACTTTACCGTATATAATTTTTTACTATACATACCTGTTCACTATTTTTGATAATTTACTTTATGTCATTTATCATAGACTCTTATAACCATTGACTAAGGTATATATAACCAGCAGGCTCTATAACCTAACAATGAGGATTCCTAAAACTCGAGTTTAAAGTTTTTTATATTATGGATTTTCTTCCTCAAATTTCTTCTAAATTTGAGGGCTATGGTTAATTATTTTCGCTCCTACCAACTCCTACACATTTCATATGGGATTTCCAATAAGTTTCGTGAAGGAATCTAGTCCTTAAAAGCTCTATAATCAGTTGCGCAGTAAAAAATGTTTCTAGATTTATTCAAGCATGTTTTTCGGTGAACTTTGCAAGGTTATCACTCGAGCTACAGACCATGACAAGGTATGAAATTGGTCTGGACTTCTTCTTTGAAACTTCATCTAAACGTTTCGTGAAGAAAATAAGTCCATTCGAGGTTTATATAGAACTATACAAAGGCAAGACCAGAAGTGTATGATAAGGAAAAATCGTAATTTTTCCGGCAACCAAGGAAGATCATGAAGTCCAAAGTCAAAGGTCAAACTTTGACCAATAAAATGTGAGCTAATAAACTTGAGATAATTGAATAAATTACTAACTTATAGTAAGTTTATGAGAATTATTAGTAGACTAAGTAGAACAAGTTACTAACCTATCGAGTAACTATTAGAAGAATTGTTAGTAGTTGAAAAATTTTGGACCAAAATTTTGTGGTTGTGGACCAAGTTTGTGCTTTAATTAATAAGTAGTTCTTTTAACTTGGAGAAAGTTTAGGAATCAAGTTAGTGCTTTCTTCCTATAAATACTCCTGAGAAATATGTTTTTTTTTTTTTCACACTAAACAATAAAGAGAATTGAAGAGTAAGTGCTTAAGATTACTTTGTTCCAAAAGCTTTGTCCCCTTCCCTTTTTCATTTGCCTTTTATTCAACCATGAGTCAAATCCAACATAAAAGTCAAAGGTAGCCTTAAGTTGATCTTTCTACATCAATTTGAACTTCTTTCAGACCGATTCTCATAAATTTTTTTCTGGTTCTTGAAACTAGACTTAAAAATGAATCTAATAAAGAAAATATAGAATAATTTTTTTCATCTGCCTCTTATTCAATCATGTGTCAAATCCAACATAAAAGTCAAAGGTAGTCTTAAGTTGACCTTTCTACACTTTTTGATCAATTTGAACTTCTTTCCGATCGATTCCCATAAATTTCTTTATGGTTCCTGAAACTAGACTTAAAAATGAATCTAATAAAGAAAATATAGAATAATTTGGATACCGGAAGCTCAAGAGCGGAGGTCCCGAACGTCAACGACAAGGTAAGTAGCCACCTTGGACTTTTTTTGAGAAATACTTGTAGGAATCGCTTGGATTTCTATATGAAACCTAAACCAAGTATGAATTAAGGATATATAAAAAAAACTAAAAGAACCGTGAGTTAAGGCCTTGAACCGATCAAACTGCTCGAGATTTAAGTAACGTTATAAAAACCCACTTAATGAAGTCCGCTGCCTATGAAATTTTAATGCTGGCGTACTATAGCATGTTAAGATTATGTATGAAATTTGGTGTTCATTGGATAAGGATGAGTAGATAAACCAAGGAACGGTGTAAAATGACCCTAATGTCCCTAAGGTAATTTACCTTCAATTCATGACCTAGATGATCTCCAAATGCTATGAAACTCTATAATAGATTTTATTTTATGATGTTTGATGATGTTGTGAAGTTTGAAAGTAGGGATGTACATGGTCCGGGTTAGGTTGGGTTGAAGGATTTTTTTGACCCAACCCAAAAGTTCGAGTTGGTTGGATTGGTAACCCAACCCAACCCAAAAAATTTCCCAATACAACCCAACCCAACCCTCTATTTTCAAGTTAGGTTCAGGTTGGTCCAAAAAAATTAAAAAATTTAATTTGTATGACCTAAAATGATAAAACAATTACTATCTATAAGTTATGTAGATCAAAAGAATTCATATTATTACCTATAAATAGGTAAAGAATATGCCATGAATCAATTCCAAAATTACCACATCTAATTAAATTATCTACATTCACAATCTATAATCATTCAACAAAATGCCTAAAAATTCACCTATAAATATGTAAAGAATATTCAATAAATTAATTCCAAAGTTACAAAAATGCCTAAAAATTTAAAACTATCCAACTATGTATTGCATTCTTAATTCCTGCAAAAGAAAAATAACATCTTGAAAGTTACTACCGTTTTAAGATTGTTTGGATAAAGCATATTGTAACTTCAAATATTTTACTTACATTGAAAAATAATTATTCTTGCATGACATTGGTGGAGCTTGAACGTCTTAAATCATTTTAAAAATAAAATATAAATTGTGAAATAACAATATAGAATAGCTACGTGTCTCAATCTTAGAACAAATCTCAAAATCTTTAAGTTGTTGAGGAATATCTAACATTTTCTACCGATCCAATTTTGTGTACATATCAGAGCTTCCACTGTTTTAAGTATAAAAAAAACTCCTAAAAGAATAAAAAATCCACCCAGCCGTACTGAATGCTGATTCAGAAGATACAGTCGACACTGTAACGGCCAAAACATCTTGGGCAATTTTCGATAAAACTCTATATTTAAACTCATTTGCTTTCCACCATGCCAAAACATCAAAATTATCATCAAGTTCTTCACTATGGTCAAATAAATATCGATCCACATCATTCTTTTAACTCGAGTGAATTTTGCTCCTCTTCTTCGTTTGTATCTTGATAATACTAAAATTGAACCACTCCAATTCTCTTCATCAATTGTGTCCATCTCCATACTCATGGACTTAGAAGTGAGTCTTGATTCAGATTGATGATGATCTTGAGCATTATCATAAAACTTGTAGTAATCATACAAACGAATTAAATAATTCTTTATGCCATCCACCATCACTTTAGCCATAGCATCTTCATAAATATTCGAAAAGCAAAATGATATGTAATCCAATTTGTAACGAGGATCGAGTACCACTGCTAAGAATATCAACTTATTAATTCTTTCCACGGAACTCCAATATTTGTCATACTTAACTTTCATATTTGAACTCATGTTACTTAAAACGGAGTTTACATTTGTACTCCACTGAATTAAAAGTTATCGAATACCCCAAAGTTCATGAAAATAAGAATTAGAAGTCACATATAAAGAACCACTTATCTTCGTAGTGACATCATAAAAAACTTTCAAAAACTTTATAGACACTGTAACGTTTTTCCAATCATCAATGGTTTGTGGCCCTATTCTTTTGTTTCCATGATCCGCTCTTTGAATTAATCAACATAATCTAATTCTTCTTCCTCTAATACTTTGAAAGCTTTTTCAAATTTCAAGGCATGATCAAGCATCAAATAAGTGGAATTCCATCGAGTAGCCACATCCAAACAAACAAGTGCTTTACATTTAATTTTTTCTTGTTCAACACGATCTTTAAATTTTGTCAATCTTTGGGATGATCTAACATATCTCACGGCATTGGGAACACTAGAAATGGAGTCATGCATTTCTTTAAAGCCCTTCATTCACAATCAAATTAATTATGTGAGCACAACACCTCATGTGTAATATTTCTCCATCTAAGACAAGCGAATTCCAACTTCTAAGCCTTCTCATAATATATGAAATAACTATATTATTGGGACTTGCATTATCAACTATGATAGAGAAAACCTTATCGATTCTCCATTCTAATAAACAACTCTCAATAATCTTGCCATAATAGTCTTTCCCCTGTGGTTAGCAATTTGACAAAAGTTAAGAATTCTTTTATGCAAATTTCATTCTGAATCAATAAAATGTGCGGTGATTACCATGTAATTAATGTTTTTGCAACGAAGTTCATGTGTCAATAGTCAGACAAACCTCTTGAAATGACGACTAAAAAATCTTTCAACTTCTTTTTTTGCTTTTATATAGAGCTGAAATATATCTCTAGCAATGGTTACTATTGACGGAGGGTCAAATTTAGGACATGCAATACTACAAAGTAATTTGAAACCCTCATTCTTTACCAATTTAAATGACAATTCATCCATAATTATCACCCTTTCCATCTATTGAACGTTGAAAACTTAGAGTGGTTTGTCCTTTGTCCTCCACCTTGTATGTGTACTTTCTACACTTATTTTTTAAGTGAATCCATAACGTGCTAGTTCCACAAGAATTAGTATCACAAGCATACTCCTTAGAAAAATAGTTGCACTTTCATCTCTCATTATTGTTCTCTAATCTTGTAAAGTGATCACACACGGTTGATTTACTAGGTTTCTTCTTCTTAAATTCAGATTGTGCAGCCAATGGTGGTTTCGATGCATTATAATTACTAGAGCTACTTGCACAATTGCACTACTGTTTTCCATCTATAAAAAGTAAAATAGAAATATTATGATTCAAACATTTAACCCAATATGAACAATTATCATAAAATTCATCAAAGTTAAAATATACAATCCGTCTTTGCAAGGGGATATAACAAAAAGAGAAAATGCTTACCCGTTATAGCGTTCGAGGAGACTAAAGAGAGAAAGACGGCGCGCGAGAAAGAAACAACACAAAGAATGCGAGAGAATGCTTGTAATGCCCCCAATTTTCTCTAACCTAATTAGCGACGTTACCTTGTACTCGTATGATGAAAGTACGAAAATTTACGTAAGACAGCCTTAATAACGACAATGCGTTCATTATTATAAGTAGTTCATGCCGAGGGGAGAACAATAACGATAACCTAACTAAGAAATAATCAATAGATAACTATAAGAAATAATTACAATAACTATCATCCGAGGGAGTCCAAACAAGACGCCTAAGACACTACAAGCCCTCCCTAAGACTTCCATGGCCTTCGTAGCGTTCACCATCAGCCGTACATGGGGGCCTTGCCCTTACCTAAAAATATAGGTAGCACGTGGCTTGAGTATTATATGAAATACCCAGTAAGTCGCCTCACTATTGGGGTTAAGCATACAACATAGATTAGGATACATGCGATCACATACAATACACATACATAGCACAAGTGTCAAAAGAAAAAAAAAACAAGAGAGGGGTCTGTCTTCCATTCCTTCCCATGGCCTTAGGCCCTTGCTTTGTCCGGGGCAGGGTGGATGCATGGTACTTTCCCACACATGGCCCACGTGCGTGACTGTGGGCCCACCAGGCGAGTTCGCATGCGAACTCCCTAGGCCTGGCTTGGTCGGGTACGTATGATATGCAATACCGGACGCCACGGAAAAGGAGGGCCTGCATGATATCGTAGCGAACACAATATCGAATGTACGCGTCCGTACCATCATTAGCATAACGGGGAGTGCCCTATGTACATAACACATAGCGTGCATGAGGTCCTTAAGGTTTACCTCCATGGCATTATACATACAACATTTCATCCCCTCACTGCATTACATAGCATAACTGGGTTAAACATCGAGTAAGCATATCGTAGCATACTAGTCATCACATTCATGGCATGCGAGGTTCTCATTACAATCATGACATGTCAATCAAGCTCATGCATACAGGGTAGCAAACCGTGGCACAAACATCACATACATAAAC
The DNA here is from genome assembly GCF_002806865.2 of Cucurbita pepo subsp. pepo. Classification (NCBI taxonomy): domain Eukaryota; kingdom Viridiplantae; phylum Streptophyta; class Magnoliopsida; order Cucurbitales; family Cucurbitaceae; genus Cucurbita; species Cucurbita pepo. The sequence continues at coordinate 1,798,363 of NC_036655.1, read as the reverse complement.
ATGACATACATTGGCGTTTCATGGCAAGAACATATAACCTAGCATACATCAACAACACACCTGGTGCATGCAAGGGCCACAGGGCACGCACCATCATACATACATAACTAACACCAACAGTAAGGTTACTTATCTCCTTGACCTTGGCAGAAGTCACTCGCAATGCTAACTCCGGCGCCTAACTACCCCGATAAGATCATATGACACGCTTAGAGCCATTTCACAACTAGCCCTTATGCCTAGCTACCAAGGTACGTCCCAATCACAACCTGTTTTGTCAAAACGGAGTTATACTGACCTTAGATGGTTGAAACAAGGGTGGGAATGGCTCCGGAAGGGTCGAAAACCTAGGAATTGATATATTATTCGTATGTCGAGTCGCTAAGCCGAGCTGCCGCCAAGCCAAGCCCGGAGTGCAACAGAGCCGCTGATGACGCCGAAGCCGATGGGCTGCGAAGACCACTAACGGTGCAGGGTTTCTGGATGTGTCTGGGCGTCACTATTTTTGGGCCAAAATGGACGCGGCCTAGTGGTGGTGTCAGCCGAGACGACTCGCGGAATACCTGAAGGACCGACCCGCGCCCGCTGCTTTGTCTTCCTCGCCCGAGCTTCGAAAAACCCTAATCGCAGGTCCTAGTTACTGTCGCCGGTGGAATCGTCATCATCCGTTCGTCCCTGCAGGTGCGTCTGTCCTTCCTTGCCTCGACGTACCTCGGCGTCAGTTTGCTCCTATTTAAGGACTCACAGAAGTCTGAAGTCACGAGACGTTTTCGATTCCTCACCTAAACCTTTCGTCTCCTCCCTCACAGGTACGACAATGGCTCGAAAAGAAAAGACGGCTACTAAGGTAGCTAGGGTTTAACCTAGGGACTCAAGGAATTAATATGCTCTTGTTGGCAAGGCATGCCTCATTAGAAATCTCGCGATTTCCGGCGAGATTTAAGGCGTATTTTTTTTCTGCCTTTTTGAAACCCTTATCGTTCAATGCTATTGAGATCAAATTCCTTGTGAGAGACTAAATGTCGAGAGAGATTTGTATTTTGACTGAAGGTTTGTATTTACGCGTGGCTGTGAAAGAGAGAGAGAAAAAGGCTGTGGGGTAAGGTTGTGAGAGAAAGCCTGAGAGAATTTTGTATGGCTGAGAGAGAAGGAGAGAGAATTAGAAAAGAGAATAACCAAAGAGAAAGAGAGGTATTTAGCTTTTATGCTGAACATGAGCTGAGAGGTAGAAATGACGAGAGAGTAGAAATGGCTGAGAGTAGAGAGGTAGTGGAGAGAGCAGATGGATTTATGTAGAAATTTAAAATAACTTATTTAAAATAACATATTTTAAACAGTGATTTCCCTTGTAGGATGCAGAGAGGGAGGCATTTCCCTCGAGCCGAAGCCTATTGCCTAGGACGAGAGAAATTTCTTTCACTAATGAAGTAATTATTAGGTTTTGAAGTGTAACGTTTGGGTTTGGGTTTGGGCTTGAGCTTGGGCTTTGGTGAGAGACCAGACAAGATTGTAGATTGGGCTTCGACTTTGGGCCTTTGAGCTTTAATTTCTTTATTTTTTTAATATTTTCGGGTTGGACCGGGTTGACCCAATCATTTTCTTTTGGTACCCAAACCCAACCCAAATCAGATCGGGTTAAAAAAAATGGACCCAATCCAAACCTGAAATCCAACACCACCCAACCCAACCCTTATATTTCGGGTTAGGTCGGGTTGAGTTCTCGGGTTTCTGGGTTGGGTGTACACCCCTATTTGAAAGCTATTGGAACACGTCAAGTAACAAAATCAAGATTTATGGGGAAAATAACCAAAATGCCTCTACGACCACTTGAGATATTTCAAGGTCTATATGTGCTCTAAATAACCTACTACTTTCTATAAGGCCTATTCTTAAGGGCACGAAGATATTTTTTAGATTTTAAAGTTGATTTGGGCAAATTTAGAACAACGAAGATAGGAACGAAGAAACACTTAAAGGAAACACCTCAAGACCAAACTCTTTTAGAAGCCTCTAAAAAATTTATTATGACTCCATGACTTTCTAGAATAACTCATGTTTGTTATTAGGTTCATATGAATGCATGTTACCACTTATGCCGCAAGGAATTATGAACCTTAGAAACATACAAGATTAAAAATCAAGAATAATACCAAACAAGCTTTATGACTACCAAGGTAAGAAGAATGCTAGGTACCACTCAAGGATAACGGACCAAGGTTCTCAGATACAGAAACTCAAAAATGCTAGTTAATACTCTAATCATGTCCAATTCTGACCCATGACCTCCCACCACGTGGTACTTTCAGAGGCCCATGTTTTTCTCTTCAAGGTGGGATGCCTTGCACCATGTTTTCTTTGCAGGATGTCACGTTTGGCCTCATGTTTTCCTCACCTAGATGAGATACTCTACACCATGTATGGGTACCCTAAGAATTGCAGGATGCCATGTTCATATTTTACACCGATCACGTGACCTTTATGGTATGTCATGGGGAGTAATCTAGGGTCATGATGGAACAAGAAGAGAGTTAATTACTTGGCACGAATCAAGAACCTCTTAAGGCCTCCCATAGTATAACATGCTCAAAACTTAGACTACGTTGCTTGAAACGTATGAAGCCTTGACCTCAGGTATTCAGACTATGCTGCTTAGAACTCATGAAGCTTGGGCATAGATATTCAGTAGGGGAATACATGGTTCAGGTTGGGTTGGGTTGGGTTGAGAGATTTTTTTTACACAACCCAAAAGTTCGGGTTGGTTGGATTGATAACCCAACTCAACCCAAAAATTTTCACAATCCAACCCTCTATTTTCGGGTTGGGTTGTCGTATCGTTAACTTTTTTTTTTTTTTTTTTTAAAAAGTTTTATTTATCTATCATTCATAATTATTTTATACCATTTATAAAAAGATATTAAAAGTTCATAAACAAACACAAATAAATCTTTTATCATTTAAAAATAAATAAATCTATCAACAAAAACGAGGGAAAATTGTAATATCCTAACTTAGTTCAACGTTATTATATAACTAAACAATAAAGGAAAAGAATTCTAAACTTGCTTTCCAACCAATAAAATAATATAAAAGAAACTAAGTATATATCTAGCTTTCCAACCAATAAAATAATATAAGAGAAACTAAAGTATATAAAAATGAATTAAATGTAAAGTTTTAGAAAGAATAAATTACCATTTTGACAAAATCATGAATACACAGTTATTTTGATGTATTGTATATGTTTTGTTCATTCAGGTTCAGGAAAAATAATCCAACCCAACTCAAAATACTAATCCAACCCAACCCCTATAATTCGGGTTGGATTGGTTCAGGTTGTTGGGTTGGATGTTCACCCCTAGTATTCAGGTTGTATCATAGGGCAAGCCCTAGATGTAGGATTAGACTACATCGCTTGAAACATAAGAAGCCTTGGATGTAGGTTATCAGACTATGTCATTTGGAACGCATGAAGCCTTGGGCATAGGTTTTTAGGCCGTATCAAAGGACAAGCCGTACAATGTGGGTTCAGACTACATCGCTTGGAACACATGAAATCTTTGACGTAGGTTAAGACTGTGTTACTTGAAACGGCCTTGGACACAAGTTGTCAGGTTCATGACTAATACCGTAAATCCTAGGGAGAGTGTCTTGGAGAATGAATCAAGAACCGAACAAGAACCTAAAAAGTACCNTTCCTCACCTAAACCTTTCGTCTCCTCCCTCACAGGTACGACAATGGCTCGAAAAGAAAAGACGGCTACTAAGGTAGCTAGGGTTTAACCTAGGGACTCAAGGAATTAATATGCTCTTGTTGGCAAGGCATGCCTCATTAGAAATCTCGCGATTTCCGGCGAGATTTAAGGCGTATTTTTTTTCTGCCTTTTTGAAACCCTTATCGTTCAATGCTATTGAGATCAAATTCCTTGTGAGAGACTAAATGTCGAGAGAGATTTGTATTTTGACTGAAGGTTTGTATTTACGCGTGGCTGTGAAAGAGAGAGAGAAAAAGGCTGTGGGGTAAGGTTGTGAGAGAAAGCCTGAGAGAATTTTGTATGGCTGAGAGAGAAGGAGAGAGAATTAGAAAAGAGAATAACCAAAGAGAAAGAGAGGTATTTAGCTTTTATGCTGAACATGAGCTGAGAGGTAGAAATGACGAGAGAGTAGAAATGGCTGAGAGTAGAGAGGTAGTGGAGAGAGCAGATGGATTTATGTAGAAATTTAAAATAACTTATTTAAAATAACATATTTTAAACAGTGATTTCCCTTGTAGGATGCAGAGAGGGAGGCATTTCCCTCGAGCCGAAGCCTATTGCCTAGGACGAGAGAAATTTCTTTCACTAATGAAGTAATTATTAGGTTTTGAAGTGTAACGTTTGGGTTTGGGTTTGGGCTTGAGCTTGGGCTTTGGTGAGAGACCAGACAAGATTGTAGATTGGGCTTCGACTTTGGGCCTTTGAGCTTTAATTTCTTTATTTTTTTAATATTTTCGGGTTGGACCGGGTTGACCCAATCATTTTCTTTTGGTACCCAAACCCAACCCAAATCAGATCGGGTTAAAAAAAATGGACCCAATCCAAACCTGAAATCCAACACCACCCAACCCAACCCTTATATTTCGGGTTAGGTCGGGTTGAGTTCTCGGGTTTCTGGGTTGGGTGTACACCCCTATTTGAAAGCTATTGGAACACGTCAAGTAACAAAATCAAGATTTATGGGGAAAATAACCAAAATGCCTCTACGACCACTTGAGATATTTCAAGGTCTATATGTGCTCTAAATAACCTACTACTTTCTATAAGGCCTATTCTTAAGGGCACGAAGATATTTTTTAGATTTTAAAGTTGATTTGGGCAAATTTAGAACAACGAAGATAGGAACGAAGAAACACTTAAAGGAAACACCTCAAGACCAAACTCTTTTAGAAGCCTCTAAAAAATTTATTATGACTCCATGACTTTCTAGAATAACTCATGTTTGTTATTAGGTTCATATGAATGCATGTTACCACTTATGCCGCAAGGAATTATGAACCTTAGAAACATACAAGATTAAAAATCAAGAATAATACCAAACAAGCTTTATGACTACCAAGGTAAGAAGAATGCTAGGTACCACTCAAGGATAACGGACCAAGGTTCTCAGATACAGAAACTCAAAAATGCTAGTTAATACTCTAATCATGTCCAATTCTGACCCATGACCTCCCACCACGTGGTACTTTCAGAGGCCCATGTTTTTCTCTTCAAGGTGGGATGCCTTGCACCATGTTTTCTTTGCAGGATGTCACGTTTGGCCTCATGTTTTCCTCACCTAGATGAGATACTCTACACCATGTATGGGTACCCTAAGAATTGCAGGATGCCATGTTCATATTTTACACCGATCACGTGACCTTTATGGTATGTCATGGGGAGTAATCTAGGGTCATGATGGAACAAGAAGAGAGTTAATTACTTGGCACGAATCAAGAACCTCTTAAGGCCTCCCATAGTATAACATGCTCAAAACTTAGACTACGTTGCTTGAAACGTATGAAGCCTTGACCTCAGGTATTCAGACTATGCTGCTTAGAACTCATGAAGCTTGGGCATAGATATTCAGTAGGGGAATACATGGTTCAGGTTGGGTTGGGTTGGGTTGAGAGATTTTTTTTACACAACCCAAAAGTTCGGGTTGGTTGGATTGATAACCCAACTCAACCCAAAAATTTTCACAATCCAACCCTCTATTTTCGGGTTGGGTTGTCGTATCGTTAACTTTTTTTTTTTTTTTTTTTAAAAAGTTTTATTTATCTATCATTCATAATTATTTTATACCATTTATAAAAAGATATTAAAAGTTCATAAACAAACACAAATAAATCTTTTATCATTTAAAAATAAATAAATCTATCAACAAAAACGAGGGAAAATTGTAATATCCTAACTTAGTTCAACGTTATTATATAACTAAACAATAAAGGAAAAGAATTCTAAACTTGCTTTCCAACCAATAAAATAATATAAAAGAAACTAAGTATATATCTAGCTTTCCAACCAATAAAATAATATAAGAGAAACTAAAGTATATAAAAATGAATTAAATGTAAAGTTTTAGAAAGAATAAATTACCATTTTGACAAAATCATGAATACACAGTTATTTTGATGTATTGTATATGTTTTGTTCATTCAGGTTCAGGAAAAATAATCCAACCCAACTCAAAATACTAATCCAACCCAACCCCTATAATTCGGGTTGGATTGGTTCAGGTTGTTGGGTTGGATGTTCACCCCTAGTATTCAGGTTGTATCATAGGGCAAGCCCTAGATGTAGGATTAGACTACATCGCTTGAAACATAAGAAGCCTTGGATGTAGGTTATCAGACTATGTCATTTGGAACGCATGAAGCCTTGGGCATAGGTTTTTAGGCCGTATCAAAGGACAAGCCGTACAATGTGGGTTCAGACTACATCGCTTGGAACACATGAAATCTTTGACGTAGGTTAAGACTGTGTTACTTGAAACGGCCTTGGACACAAGTTGTCAGGTTCATGACTAATACCGTAAATCCTAGGGAGAGTGTCTTGGAGAATGAATCAAGAACCGAACAAGAACCTAAAAAGTACCAAGAACTGTTAGGATCGCACAACAACGCACACGCTCGATCTAAAGGAATACAAAGAATGNTTTGTATTTACGCGTGGCTGTGAAAGAGAGAGAGAAAAAGGCTGTGGGGTAAGGTTGTGAGAGAAAGCCTGAGAGAATTTTGTATGGCTGAGAGAGAAGGAGAGAGAATTAGAAAAGAGAATAACCAAAGAGAAAGAGAGGTATTTAGCTTTTATGCTGAACATGAGCTGAGAGGTAGAAATGACGAGAGAGTAGAAATGGCTGAGAGTAGAGAGGTAGTGGAGAGAGCAGATGGATTTATGTAGAAATTTAAAATAACTTATTTAAAATAACATATTTTAAACAGTGATTTCCCTTGTAGGATGCAGAGAGGGAGGCATTTCCCTCGAGCCGAAGCCTATTGCCTAGGACGAGAGAAATTTCTTTCACTAATGAAGTAATTATTAGGTTTTGAAGTGTAACGTTTGGGTTTGGGTTTGGGCTTGAGCTTGGGCTTTGGTGAGAGACCAGACAAGATTGTAGATTGGGCTTCGACTTTGGGCCTTTGAGCTTTAATTTCTTTATTTTTTTAATATTTTCGGGTTGGACCGGGTTGACCCAATCATTTTCTTTTGGTACCCAAACCCAACCCAAATCAGATCGGGTTAAAAAAAATGGACCCAATCCAAACCTGAAATCCAACACCACCCAACCCAACCCTTATATTTCGGGTTAGGTCGGGTTGAGTTCTCGGGTTTCTGGGTTGGGTGTACACCCCTATTTGAAAGCTATTGGAACACGTCAAGTAACAAAATCAAGATTTATGGGGAAAATAACCAAAATGCCTCTACGACCACTTGAGATATTTCAAGGTCTATATGTGCTCTAAATAACCTACTACTTTCTATAAGGCCTATTCTTAAGGGCACGAAGATATTTTTTAGATTTTAAAGTTGATTTGGGCAAATTTAGAACAACGAAGATAGGAACGAAGAAACACTTAAAGGAAACACCTCAAGACCAAACTCTTTTAGAAGCCTCTAAAAAATTTATTATGACTCCATGACTTTCTAGAATAACTCATGTTTGTTATTAGGTTCATATGAATGCATGTTACCACTTATGCCGCAAGGAATTATGAACCTTAGAAACATACAAGATTAAAAATCAAGAATAATACCAAACAAGCTTTATGACTACCAAGGTAAGAAGAATGCTAGGTACCACTCAAGGATAACGGACCAAGGTTCTCAGATACAGAAACTCAAAAATGCTAGTTAATACTCTAATCATGTCCAATTCTGACCCATGACCTCCCACCACGTGGTACTTTCAGAGGCCCATGTTTTTCTCTTCAAGGTGGGATGCCTTGCACCATGTTTTCTTTGCAGGATGTCACGTTTGGCCTCATGTTTTCCTCACCTAGATGAGATACTCTACACCATGTATGGGTACCCTAAGAATTGCAGGATGCCATGTTCATATTTTACACCGATCACGTGACCTTTATGGTATGTCATGGGGAGTAATCTAGGGTCATGATGGAACAAGAAGAGAGTTAATTACTTGGCACGAATCAAGAACCTCTTAAGGCCTCCCATAGTATAACATGCTCAAAACTTAGACTACGTTGCTTGAAACGTATGAAGCCTTGACCTCAGGTATTCAGACTATGCTGCTTAGAACTCATGAAGCTTGGGCATAGATATTCAGTAGGGGAATACATGGTTCAGGTTGGGTTGGGTTGGGTTGAGAGATTTTTTTTACACAACCCAAAAGTTCGGGTTGGTTGGATTGATAACCCAACTCAACCCAAAAATTTTCACAATCCAACCCTCTATTTTCGGGTTGGGTTGTCGTATCGTTAACTTTTTTTTTTTTTTTTTTTAAAAAGTTTTATTTATCTATCATTCATAATTATTTTATACCATTTATAAAAAGATATTAAAAGTTCATAAACAAACACAAATAAATCTTTTATCATTTAAAAATAAATAAATCTATCAACAAAAACGAGGGAAAATTGTAATATCCTAACTTAGTTCAACGTTATTATATAACTAAACAATAAAGGAAAAGAATTCTAAACTTGCTTTCCAACCAATAAAATAATATAAAAGAAACTAAGTATATATCTAGCTTTCCAACCAATAAAATAATATAAGAGAAACTAAAGTATATAAAAATGAATTAAATGTAAAGTTTTAGAAAGAATAAATTACCATTTTGACAAAATCATGAATACACAGTTATTTTGATGTATTGTATATGTTTTGTTCATTCAGGTTCAGGAAAAATAATCCAACCCAACTCAAAATACTAATCCAACCCAACCCCTATAATTCGGGTTGGATTGGTTCAGGTTGTTGGGTTGGATGTTCACCCCTAGTATTCAGGTTGTATCATAGGGCAAGCCCTAGATGTAGGATTAGACTACATCGCTTGAAACATAAGAAGCCTTGGATGTAGGTTATCAGACTATGTCATTTGGAACGCATGAAGCCTTGGGCATAGGTTTTTAGGCCGTATCAAAGGACAAGCCGTACAATGTGGGTTCAGACTACATCGCTTGGAACACATGAAATCTTTGACGTAGGTTAAGACTGTGTTACTTGAAACGGCCTTGGACACAAGTTGTCAGGTTCATGACTAATACCGTAAATCCTAGGGAGAGTGTCTTGGAGAATGAATCAAGAACCGAACAAGAACCTAAAAAGTACCAAGAACTGTTAGGATCGCACAACAACGCACACGCTCGATCTAAAGGAATACAAAGAATGGGATAGAGAAAATTGCAAGGAGAATTCTGGCTAAAAGAATTTTTTTTATTGATGACTTCAGGTATGTACAACAAGAGAGAGTACAGAGAATAGAAAGTACATCTCAAAGCTCTACTGGACAGGATATATATATATAGTTCAATTTACTATATATAACTTTACCAGATTTAACCATCTACTATATATAGCTATTTACGATATATAGCTTTACCCGATTTAACCATCTACTATATATAGCTATTTACCATATATAGCTTTACCGAATATAGCTTTACCAAATATAGCTTTACCGGATATAACCGTTGACCAAGCTATAAATAAGCATCAGGCTCCATAACCTAACAATTCTCCCACTTGGAGACTCATCTAGTCAACCAAGAATTTCATTCTCAAACGACCATGAGCATCTTCATGGTCTTCATGGCACCATATCAATTGAGGCTTTGCACAACCTCAATATTCCAACATCAACACATTTTGTCAACATGTTTGCTGGATTCTTTGCACCCTCTATCTTCTCCAAACACATCACCATCTTTCACTAACCTGCAAGTGAAATGGTATCGTCTTCTGTGTTTTCTCTTGAAATGATAGACCGGGTTCCTTCGCCAACTGTTTGACACTCTGACTATCCTTGTAAAGAATATCTTTGTGCTACTTCTTGCCCATTCTTCCAGATAGTCCGTCATCCATATCGTCTTCTTTCCAGCTTCAACTATTGCCACGTACTCAGCCTCAGTACAACGCATTTTTGAAGCCTAGACGTCTCATCATCCATGGCTTGCTCCCACTTGGTTGTATCCTCCAACTGTAGGGCCTCATCAAAGGGTTGTGGTTCCCTTTCATCAGCAACAGACAGTGTAATGAAGGTACATGCATATCCNCATATGAATGCATGTTACCACTTATGCCGCAAGGAATTATGAACCTTAGAAACATACAAGATTAAAAATCAAGAATAATACCAAACAAGCTTTATGACTACCAAGGTAAGAAGAATGCTAGGTACCACTCAAGGATAACGGACCAAGGTTCTCAGATACAGAAACTCAAAAATGCTAGTTAATACTCTAATCATGTCCAATTCTGACCCATGACCTCCCACCACGTGGTACTTTCAGAGGCCCATGTTTTTCTCTTCAAGGTGGGATGCCTTGCACCATGTTTTCTTTGCAGGATGTCACGTTTGGCCTCATGTTTTCCTCACCTAGATGAGATACTCTACACCATGTATGGGTACCCTAAGAATTGCAGGATGCCATGTTCATATTTTACACCGATCACGTGACCTTTATGGTATGTCATGGGGAGTAATCTAGGGTCATGATGGAACAAGAAGAGAGTTAATTACTTGGCACGAATCAAGAACCTCTTAAGGCCTCCCATAGTATAACATGCTCAAAACTTAGACTACGTTGCTTGAAACGTATGAAGCCTTGACCTCAGGTATTCAGACTATGCTGCTTAGAACTCATGAAGCTTGGGCATAGATATTCAGTAGGGGAATACATGGTTCAGGTTGGGTTGGGTTGGGTTGAGAGATTTTTTTTACACAACCCAAAAGTTCGGGTTGGTTGGATTGATAACCCAACTCAACCCAAAAATTTTCACAATCCAACCCTCTATTTTCGGGTTGGGTTGTCGTATCGTTAACTTTTTTTTTTTTTTTTTTTAAAAAGTTTTATTTATCTATCATTCATAATTATTTTATACCATTTATAAAAAGATATTAAAAGTTCATAAACAAACACAAATAAATCTTTTATCATTTAAAAATAAATAAATCTATCAACAAAAACGAGGGAAAATTGTAATATCCTAACTTAGTTCAACGTTATTATATAACTAAACAATAAAGGAAAAGAATTCTAAACTTGCTTTCCAACCAATAAAATAATATAAAAGAAACTAAGTATATATCTAGCTTTCCAACCAATAAAATAATATAAGAGAAACTAAAGTATATAAAAATGAATTAAATGTAAAGTTTTAGAAAGAATAAATTACCATTTTGACAAAATCATGAATACACAGTTATTTTGATGTATTGTATATGTTTTGTTCATTCAGGTTCAGGAAAAATAATCCAACCCAACTCAAAATACTAATCCAACCCAACCCCTATAATTCGGGTTGGATTGGTTCAGGTTGTTGGGTTGGATGTTCACCCCTAGTATTCAGGTTGTATCATAGGGCAAGCCCTAGATGTAGGATTAGACTACATCGCTTGAAACATAAGAAGCCTTGGATGTAGGTTATCAGACTATGTCATTTGGAACGCATGAAGCCTTGGGCATAGGTTTTTAGGCCGTATCAAAGGACAAGCCGTACAATGTGGGTTCAGACTACATCGCTTGGAACACATGAAATCTTTGACGTAGGTTAAGACTGTGTTACTTGAAACGGCCTTGGACACAAGTTGTCAGGTTCATGACTAATACCGTAAATCCTAGGGAGAGTGTCTTGGAGAATGAATCAAGAACCGAACAAGAACCTAAAAAGTACCAAGAACTGTTAGGATCGCACAACAACGCACACGCTCGATCTAAAGGAATACAAAGAATGGGATAGAGAAAATTGCAAGGAGAATTCTGGCTAAAAGAATTTTTTTTATTGATGACTTCAGGTATGTACAACAAGAGAGAGTACAGAGAATAGAAAGTACATCTCAAAGCTCTACTGGACAGGATATATATATATAGTTCAATTTACTATATATAACTTTACCAGATTTAACCATCTACTATATATAGCTATTTACGATATATAGCTTTACCCGATTTAACCATCTACTATATATAGCTATTTACCATATATAGCTTTACCGAATATAGCTTTACCAAATATAGCTTTACCGGATATAACCGTTGACCAAGCTATAAATAAGCATCAGGCTCCATAACCTAACAATTCTCCCACTTGGAGACTCATCTAGTCAACCAAGAATTTCATTCTCAAACGACCATGAGCATCTTCATGGTCTTCATGGCACCATATCAATTGAGGCTTTGCACAACCTCAATATTCCAACATCAACACATTTTGTCAACATGTTTGCTGGATTCTTTGCACCCTCTATCTTCTCCAAACACATCACCATCTTTCACTAACCTGCAAGTGAAATGGTATCGTCTTCTGTGTTTTCTCTTGAAATGATAGACCGGGTTCCTTCGCCAACTGTTTGACACTCTGACTATCCTTGTAAAGAATATCTTTGTGCTACTTCTTGCCCATTCTTCCAGATAGTCCGTCATCCATATCGTCTTCTTTCCAGCTTCAACTATTGCCACGTACTCAACCTCAGTACAACGCATTTTTGAAGCCTAGACGTCTCATCATCCATGGCTTGCTCCCACTTGGTTGTATCCTCCAACTGTAGGGCCTCATCAAAGGGTTGTGGTTCCCTTTCATCAGCAACAGATAGTGTAATGAAGGTACATGCATATCTGGTACTCTGATAGTACAGGATGATCTTCTCAACACCAGTTCAGGTGTCACTTGCTCCACTGCTGATTCCTCCGCAACAACCTCAAGAGTTTGTTGAGTATCTGCTACAAAATCACTTGGTGATTTTCTCCGCAACTCAACCTCAACTCTCACTTGCTTTGTTGTCTTGGAACCTTGCTCCACATCTGGTTCCTCAGCAGTAGTCTTAGGAGTTTCTTGAGTATCTGCTACAACATCACTAGGTGAGTTTCCCTGCAACTCAAGCTCAACTCCCACTTGCTTCGTGGTCTTAGAACCTTGGTCCACATCTGGTTCCATTTCCAACCGCACTTTCTTCAATTCTCTGGCGGTCCTTGTGAAGCTAACTCGTTTCTGCTTGCTCATAACGTAGTTCTCACAACGACCCACATCAACAAATTTCAGACCTTCTAAAACTTCTTTCGTAGCCAGCATCTTCATTCCTTTCATGCTCATATGTTCAAGTCTATTGTGCCATAGACTTGAATTTGAAGCACTCTCAGCAACAGCAGCTATGTTCATACACCCTGCAGTGGTGTATAAGGTTCCAGATTTTGAGCCACGTGCTACCACCGTAGCACCCTTCATAATCTTCCACGAACCCTTCCCTAACTTTGTTGCATAACCTGTGCTATCCAACTGACCAATAGAAATTAGGTTCCTTTTGAGAGTAGGAATATATCTGACATCTTTTAATGTCCACTGATTTCCTGCCGAAGTTTTTATGCAGACATCTCCTTTTTCTTTAATCTCCAAATCTTTGTTGTCGGCAAGATACACCTTCTCGAAATTTCCAGACTTGAAATTCCGGAACAACTCTTTATTTGGAGACGAATGAAAAGATGCACCTGAATCCAAAATCCAGGATTCAATCGAACTGTCCGCGCTGAGGATTAGAGCATCCCCAATGTCTTCTGCTGAATTTATAGAATCATCATCATCTCCAGATTTGTGATTCTGCTTCCTCTTTGGTCTTGTACAACCTGTCCGAAAGTGACATTTTTCTCCACAATTCCAACACGTTACGTTTGGTCTATTTGGAGATTTTTCTCGGTTCTTTGATTTTGATCGCCCTTTGTTTGGGCCCTTCGGTTTACTTCTTCCCCTTCGATCAACACTGAGAGCATTGCCTGATGAATCTCCAGTTTCTCGTTTGCGAATACTTTCGCTGAGAACTACATCTCGAATTTCATCAAACTTCAGTTTATCAGATCCTCGGGAACTGCTGATTGCGGCAACAACAGTATCCCATGACTCGGGTAAGGATGACATCAAAATCAACGCTTTAATTTCATCTTCGAAATTAATTTCCACCGAACCCAGTTGACTTATGATCATATTGAATTCATTTATATGATCCGCAACACGTCCACCTTCAGACATCTGTAGATTGAACAATCTACGCATCAAATACACCTTGTTCATAGCCGACGGTTTTTCATACATATTTGACAGCGCCTTCATCAGATCTGACGTTGTCTTCTCCTTGATGATGTTAAACGCCACGTTTCTGGATAGCGTCAACCGGATCATCCCTAAGGCTTGTCGATCCTTGAGCTTCCACTGTTCCGTGGTCATGGTATCCGGCTTCACCCCCAACAGAGGTTCGTGAAGATCTTTCTGGTACAGATAATCTTCAATCTGCATCTTCCAGAAACCGAAATCGGATCCATCGAACTTCTCAATTCCAATCTTTGAACTTTCCATCTTCACAGATCGTGGTGAATTTTGCCTTGCTCTGATACCAGTTGTTAGGATCGATACCAGTTGTTAGGATCGCACAACAACGCACACGCTCGATCTAGATGAACACAAAGAGAAGGATAGAGAGAAGTTGCAAGGAGAACTCTGGCTAAAAGGATTTTTTATTGATGACTTCAGGCATGTACAACAAGAGAGTACAGAGAATAGAAAAGTACATTTAAGAGCTTTACTGGACGGGATATATATATGGTTCAGTCTACTAAATATAGCTTTACCAGATTTAACCATCTACTATATATAGCTATGTACCATATATAGCTTTACCGGATATAGCCATTGACCAAGCTATAAATACAGGGAGCAGACTCCATAACTCAACAATTCTCCCACTTGGAGACTGATCCTACACCATACCAATTAGGGCTTTGCATAGCTTTAATTTTCCAACATCAACACATTTTGTCAACATGTCTGCTGGATTCTTTGCACCCTCTATCTTCTCCAAACACATATCGCCTTCTTCCACTAACCTGCGAGTGAAATGGTACCGTCTTCTAATGTGTTTTGTTCTTGAATGATAGACTGGGTTTTTCACCAACTGTATGGCACTCTGACTATCTGTATAAAGGATCTTCTTGCACTGCTTCCGGCCTAATTCTTCTAGATAGTCTGTCATCCATATCATCTCCTTTCCAGCTTCAGCTATGGCCACGTACTCAGCTTCAGTAGATGAAAGAGCAACGCATTTCTGAAGCTTAGACATCCAACTCACTGCTGTTCCATCTATAGTGTAGATATACCCAGATGTGCTCTTGCTGGAGTCTACATCTCCACTCAGATCAGCATCCACAAAACCTTGCAGAACTACTTTGCCATTGCCATAACAAAGTGTAGTATTGGATGTACCTCTCAGATATCTTAGAAGCCACTTCACAGCTTCCCAATGTTCCTTCCCTGGATTTGCCATGTACTTGCTAACAACTCCCACTGCATGTGTTATGTCAGGTCTAGTGCAGACCATAGCATACATCAAACTCCCAACTGCAGAAGCGTACGGAACTGATGCCATGTGCTCACGTTCCTCAACTGTCTTGGGAGATTGCCCCTTTGACAATTTAATATGATTTGCCAAGGGGGTAGTCCTGGGTTTAGCGTTATTCATCTTGAATTTGGACAACACCTTCTCAATGTACTGCTCTTGGGATAGATTTAATGTGCCAGCAGATCTATCTCGAGAAATCCTCATCCCAAGGATCTGCTTCGCTGCACCTAAATCTTTCATCTCAAATACTGAAGACAAGCTTGCCTTCAGGTGGTTTATCTCCCTCATACTTGATCCAGCAATTAGTATATCATCCACATACAGGAGTAGAAACACATAAGAATCAGTGTATTTCTTGAGGTAGCAACACTGATCCTTTTCACTTCTGTGGAAACCACTCTTGCTCATGAAGGAGTCAAACTTCTTGTACCATTGTCTCGGTGCTTGTTTCAGTCCATACAAGCTCTTATTGAGCTTACACACCATGTGCTCCTTGCTTGGAGCTGCAAATCCTTCGGGTTGTTGCATATAGATCTCCTCGTCTAGATCTCCATGTAAAAATGCCGTTTTTACATCCATTTGCTCAAGGTGCAAATTCTCCGATGCAACAATACTCAGTAGAATTCGGATAGTAGTTAATTTCACAACTGGAGAAAAGATCTCAGCATAATCAATGCCTTTTCTTTGTGAATATCCTTTAACTACTAACCGAGCCTTAAACCTCCTTCTGCCATCTGGTTCAACCTTGATTTTGAACACCCATTTGTTCAACAGAGCTCTCTTTCCTGTAGGCAACTCAGTCAGCACCCACGTATTATTCCTTTCAAGTGAGCTCATCTCATCATCCATGGCTTGCTCCCACTTAGTTGAATCTTCCACTTGTAGGGCCTCATCAAAGGACTCTGGTTCTCCTTCGTCAGTCAGCAACAGATAGTGTAATGAGGTTGAATATCTGTCTGGTGCTCTGGTAGTTCTGGATGATCTTCTCAACACCTGTTCAGGTGCAACTTGCTCCACGTCTGGTTCTTCAGCAATAGGATCAGCCACGTCTGGTTCTTCAGCAATAGGATCAGGAGTTTCTTGAGCTTCTGTTGTACCATCACTGTGTGAATTTTCTTGCCACTCAAATTCAACTCCCACTTGCTTCGTAGTCTCAGAGTTTATCTTCTCTCTGTCCTTGTACATGACATTTTCATCAAAGGTCACATCACAGTGTCTTAGGATCTTCATATTTTTCTCATCCCAAAACCTATACCCGAACATGTCAGAGCCATAGCCTATGAAGTAGCATTTCACAGCCTTAGCATCAAGCTTATCTCTCTTCTCTGGATCAACATGAACATATGCAGTACAGCCAAAGGTTCTCAAGTGAGAGTACTTGAGTTCTTTTCCTGTCCATACTTCTTCGGGCAATTTGAACTTCAAGGGTACTGACGGCCCTCTATTAATCAAATATGCTGCTGTGTTCACAGCATCAGCCCAGAATGCCTTTGGCAATCCAGAATGAATCCTCATGCTTCTTGCTCGCTCATTCAAGGTTCTGTTCATCCTTTCTGCAATACCATTTTGTCTTGCCTTACCGGGAATTGTTCTTATTAATCTAATTCCCTCAGCTGCACAAAATGTTATAAACTCTGATTTGTTGTACTCTCCTCCATTGTCAGACCTCAGGCATTTGATCTTCAAGCCGGTCTGATTTTCAACTTCAGCTTTCCACTTCTTGAAGGTGGTAAACACATCTGACTTATGTTTCAGAAAGTAAACCCATACCTTCCTGCTGAAGTCATCGATGAAGGTGACGTAGTACCTTGATCCACCAAGTGATGAAACTGGAGATGGTCCCCAGACGTCTGTATGGACCATTTCCAACCGCACTTTCTTCGGTTCTCTGGCAGCCTTTGTGAAACTAACTCGTTTCTGTTTGCCCATAACGCAGCTCTCACAAAGACCCATATCAACAGATTTTAAGCCTTCTAAAGCTCCTTTCGCAGTGAGCATCTTCATTCCTTTGACGCTCATATGTCCAAGTCTATTGTGCCATAGACTTGAATTGGAAGCACTCTCAGCAGCAGCAGTCATGTTTATACACTCTGCAGTAGTGTATAAGGTTCCAGATTTTGTGCCACGCGCAACAACCATGGCGCCCTTCACAATCTTCCAGGAACTCTTTCCAAACTCTGCTGCATAGCCTGTGCTATCCAACTGACCAATAGAGATCAGGTTCTTCTTGAGACCAGGAATGTATCTGACATCTTGTAATGTCCATTGATTTCCTGCTGGAGTTTGTATGGAGACATCTCCCTTTCCTTCAATCTCCAAGGTTTTATTGTCGGCAAGATACACCTTCCCGAAATTTCCTGATTTGAAATTTCGAAACAATTCCTTACTTGGAGACGAATGGAACGATGCACCTGAATCCAAAATCCAGGATTCAGCTGGGCTATCCACACTAAGGATTAAAACGTCCTCAGCATCTTCTGTTGTGTATATAGAATCATCATCATCTTCAGATTTATGATTCTGCTTCTTCTTTAGCTTTGTACAATCTGTCCGAAAGTGTCCTTTTCCCCCACAGCTCCAACACGTTACGTTGGGTTTGTTTGGAGATTTTCCCCGGTTCTTTGATTTTGAACGCCCATGTTTGTTTGAGCTCTTTGATTTGCTTCTTCCCCTTCGATCAACACTGAGAGCATTGCCTGATGAATCTCCAGTTTCCCGTTTGCGAATACTTTCGCTGAGAACTACATCTCGAATTTCATCAAACTTCAGTTTATCAGATCCTCGGGAACTGCTGATTGCGGCAACAACAGTATCCCATGACTCGGGTAAGGATGACATCAAAATCAACGCTTTAATTTCATCTTCGAAATTAATTTCCACCGAACCCAGTTGACTTATGATCATATTGAATTCATTTATATGATCCGCAACACGTCCACCTTCAGACATCTGTAGATTGAACAATCTACGCATCAAATACACCTTGTTCATAGCCGACGGTTTTTCATACATATTTGACAGCGCCTTCATCAGATCTGACGTTGTCTTCTCCTTGATGATGTTAAACGCCACGTTTCTGGATAGCGTCAACCGGATCATCCCTAAGGCTTGTCGATCCTTGAGCTTCCACTGTTCCGTGGTCATGGTATCCGGCTTCACCCCCAACAGAGGTTCGTGAAGATCTTTCTGGTACAGATAATCTTCAATCTGCATCTTCCAGAAACCGAAATCGGATCCATCGAACTTCTCAATTCCAATCTTTGAACTTTCCATCTTCACAGATCGTGGTGAATTTTGCCTTGCTCTGATACCAGTTGTTAGGATTGATACCAGTTGTTAGGATCGCACAACAACGCACACGCTCGATCTAGATGAACACAAAGAATGGGATAGAGAAAATTGCAAGGAGAACTCTGGCTAAAACGATTTTTTTTATTGATGACTTCAGGTATGTACAACAAGAGAGAGTACAGAGAATAGAAAGTACATCTCAAAGCTCTACTGGACAGGATATATATATATAGTTCAATTTACTATATATAACTTTACCAGATTTAACCATCTACTATATATAGCTATTTACTATATATAGTTTTATCCGATTTAACCATCTACTATATATAGCTATTTACCATATATAGCTTTACCGAATATAGCTTTACGAAATATAGCTTTACCGGATATAGCTTTACCAAATATAGCTTTACCGGATATAACCGTTACCAAGCTATAAATAAGCATCAGGCTCCATAACCTAACAAGAACAAGATAAAGATCAAGGACTAGAACATGGATTAAGATCCAAGTTCTTAGGACAAGAACCAAGAACTAAGAATCATAGTACTAAGGTCCTTAAAGAATAACCAAGGTTTCAGAATCCAAGGACCAAAGTCGTCAGGATAGATAATAATAAGAACCTTAAGTCAAGGACAGAACTATCATAATAAGAACCTTAAGTCAAGAACAGAACTAATGTGCCTAAGTACTTACAACAAGAACCAGAACAAGACAAGAAATAGTGTGATACCCTAGCATATCAAGGACACAATTAAGAGCCTAGAAGTAAACTACTTATTGAGTCTTTGTACTCATTCGTTATTTTCCATTTTTTTCAGGTAATAAGAAGATGGTCGAGGTTGGGAGTGGACTTTGGAGCAGGTGCCATAGATAAGTCTTACCCATCGTCGTCAACCCTTTTGTTTTAAAATGTTTTGTGTTTGTTCCTTATTTTGTTTTTAAACACTTGTGTATGAACTTTATTTTGATATAATGCAAGCATAATGTATGTTATGTTTTAAATTCCATTTGTTTTATTTCGCGAAAAAATTTACGTGCTTTTTTTTTTTTTTGGAGTCAACGAGTCAGCTTAGTCCTTAAACTTTATTAATCTTCTCACATTTAGCATGAACACTACTTTCGACTAGAAGACATTAAATTGAGGGCATCCACGCCAAGGTCGTTCTTTCAAAACCATTTCTTAAGTTTGAGGGAAAGATAAGGAGGAGATCTCCCAATGAAATCAAGGTCTATGTTTAGAATTTCCCAACCAATAATGAGTTTGGAACCCATAGCTGATGATAGAACTAAAATAGATATTTTCTACTTACTATTCACACTGGCCCATATCTTTTCTTTTCGACCAATCTCTCATTCTAATTTTCCTCCTCAATCAAATATTATGGTGCCCGTACATACCGAAATTCCGTTATAGTTCAATTCTGACCGGTAATAGATACCGGGGCTTTGCAATATTTGACTGATCACAATTTTGTATAGTCCATTTACTATAGAAGTTACGAGGGAATTCATTAGAGGAATGTTTCCAATAAAAATTATTTGTTCTCTATAGTTTTAATAATTAAAAAAAAAATTGTTTTTCTTTCCTCATTATTGTTTGTATTTGTATGGTTTGTAATTGTCCACTTGATTTGGTTCATCATTAATGTCTCATCTTTATAGATGAATTACATATGCAAATTTGTCTATTTTCACATACAAAATCAAGAAATTTGTAATACTTCTTCTCTTTTGGGCCACTACCCCAATTCTGGTAAATTTTTGGAGTCAAAATCATGACATGAAACAGGTTAAAAACTCCTCCCTAACCCAATACAAATCGAATGCACTAGTAAATCACATGAATCTACGAACGACTTACTGTATTTGATTTGTGGCCCAGTTAGAGTTTGAGAATTTGGTAACTTTCATTGTAAACATGGTCAAATAGATTTTTCTCTTGGTATTCCTTATGTAGTACAACACAAAACTAAAGTTCCTATAACCATAACGGAAAGGCACCACAACCTTTAATTTTTTTATTTTTTTTCAACGCGTTTGTAATATCAAAAAGGGGCTTAACAGAATTCTCTTCTAAAAATTGGTATTATATAAATATGGTTGATATCCTCACATGCCATAAAACTTAGAATACTTAATAATCAAGCCATAAAACTTGGAATACTTAATAATCAAACTTAAGATGTCAGTCTTGAAACTGTAACTATGGTAATACTTTTTAACCAGGTTGACATTGCTAGGAAAAATTCATCTATAATTTTCTACCACAATTTGTTTATGCTGAGCTTCCTCGAGTGCATTCGTGTACCATAAGGAGGCTTACCACAAAACTTCTAGTTGATTTAGAGACAATGTCCCACTGTAATCTTCGTGTATCCCCCACCCAAGTCCATCGTAAATCATGGTTTCTTAAATTTAAGGTATCTTGACAATCTCATATGGTAGTCCCTCTCCATATACCTCTAAAATTTCGACCATGATCGTAATGTCTCATCCAAACTGTGGCTCGATACTTTTAAATCAACTCGTAACTTCCATAATTGCGGTTTTATTTATTTATTTATTTATTTTTAATTTTCAACTCGTATTAAGGCAGGAAAGTTTTCTACATCTCGGTACTTCCAAAGCTCAGCTTCCATTAAAGACACTTATGTCATTCACCAATCAATTTAAGTATACACATTTTAAACTTTTATGGTCTTAACTTAATTTTTTTTCTTACTGATATTTTAATTTTATATTTACATATTTCATAGTGACAAATTTTTCTTTCGACAGTACCACCTTTAATGTCTATAGCATACTATAAGTTATTGTCATCTATCACCCTGTCTCGGTATTCCTGAGTCATTTTCATTTCATTTGAAATTTCTTACTTACCCGTATACGTTGGTACATTCCTTTCCATTTCTATGGTCATAACGCTAAGTAATTTATCTATGTTCGAGACGTCCAACTAAAATATATGACCTTCCTTAGCAAAATCATTTTCACGCATACACTAACATTTAGTAGCTTACTAAAACTATAGCTACCCATTCACAATAACAACCTCAGTAAATCAAAACATCATCAATACATCAATTTACATTCACATGGTGAAATATAACATATTCTACATTATAATAAATATAGAATTAAGCCAACAATAATGCAGTAAATTATAATACAATAAATGGTGTAAAAGTCCAATTATGAGTTATATTTTATAATGACTAATCAATAACAACATACACAATCAAAGACATTTCATTTTCTTATCTTACGCAAGACATACCTGACGGAGACAGGGCATCGATGGTAGGACCATGGAACATAGCAAGCCTACATCGTAGGCTAGTCTACAAGATCTATAACCTAGAGCTCTGATACCAACTGTAACGACTCGATATTTTCTACTTAATTTAAGGTCGCTACTCTACACACATCATAAACATGAATGCGAAAATACTTCATTTAAACTTTCATAAAACATGACCTTCAGCTTAAAATACAGCCATGGACTTACGTGTTTTGAAAATATTTTTAAAACGACACAACAAAAGACTAAATAAACGTTTAAATTAAAAACATCCCATTCTAGCCTAAGATTAAGAAAATAAATGCGACTACCCTATGCATGTGCCATGGTCTCGAGTTGATGCTATCGTACAGGAATGTCTTGCCTTAACCTGAAATAAAGGTAGCACGTGGCTTGAGTATTTTAAGAAATACTCATTAAGTGACCCCACTATTGGGGGTTAAATGCAAGAACATGCAATATGCTATGACGGGAACTACCAGTCTATTTTTTTCCTACGACACTATTCTAATGGGCAGCTTGGATGTGCACCATATACTCTACACAGCCCATACGTACGGGTATGGACTCACCAGATAGTTCACACACCGCTGGGTCCCTTTTCTTGTCGGACGAGCCTTCTCTGGTAGCTCTCCTTCTATCGACACCCATCAGAATTAGTAATCGTCACGGCAGCATTATGTAAACATAATGATACTTTGTCCGCCTAGTGGATGTACGTGTTCGTACCCTCGTGATCGAATAGGGGTATCCCCCAATGCATGATCACACATAATGCATGAGGTCCCAACGCTTTTCCGTTTTCATTATCATTTAATACAACCCCGCTAGCATTATGTACATATCATATCATTTTTCATATCATTTCAGATATTGTTCATCATTCATATCATATCGTTTCTCATTATTCAGTTCTCATATCATACATAATTCTAACGGGGTTATATTTTATGTCATTTATCGTTATTTCATGTCATTCATATCATGCTGTATACACACAATTTAAGAGACATTTCATAACGTTCTATGCTTTTAACATAACATTTCATCATATACATATCATACCATTGTTGGGTTTTATGTCCTAAAACTCATAGTTTGTAAACAAAAACATATTCTATTTTCAATAAAGTTATTATTATTGTTTATTCAGTAAAGATTGTTATTGAATAAAGTGAACTTTACGATCATTAATCTAAATCCAATAAACTAAAAACACTCTGGCTATAGTATGATTACTTGAACTATATGTAGAGACATAAGAGTGGATCAAGTTCAAGTATATAGTCAAAATGATCTATAGTATAAGGATAAGGCTGAGTACCTTATTCTGGGGACACTATGGATGCGGCCCACTTTTGTATATGATATAAACAATG